>NW_027287672.1:0-220770 GCF_047511675.1 Marmota flaviventris
AGCCCTCCACATACCCCTAATTCCTAACCATCACCCTACCTCTAAATCTACCTATAACATCATCCCTTACCCTAAATTTAAACCTGAACCTAACCCTAAGCCTAGGCTTAAACACAGAACCTAGCCCTAATCCTAGCCCTAATTTAGCTCTATCTATAACCCTATCCTAACCCTAGCCCTAAGACTAACTCTAAATCTTGCAGTAGCCCTAGCCCTGTCCCTAGTTCTATCCCTATCTGCTACCGTAAACCTAACACTAGCCCTAACACTTGCCCTCCTAATCTAACACTGCTCTAAACTCAAACCAAACACTAACAATAGCCCTAATTCGACTCTTATCGCTAAACCTTAAACTAACCCTGACCCTGACTCCTATCCTAACAAGAACCGTAGCCAAAAATATCAACCTAACCTTAAACCTAACCCTAGCACTCCTAAACCTAAAACTAACGCTAATGGTAACCCTAGTTCTTACATTAGCCACTGCCCTAATCCTAGCCCTAAACCTAACACAAAAACTAGCCCTAAACTGAGCCCTAAACCTAGCTTTAACTCTAACTCTAACCCTAATCATAGCCCTAACCCAAGATCTAAATCAATCCTTTAACCTAAGCGAAATCCTAAACCTAAGAGTAACCCTAGACCTATCCATAATTCTCAGACTAACCAAAACACTAACCCGATTAATAGTCCTAACCCTAGCCTTTTATTTTAACTCTAACACTATCCCAAACCGTATCCGTAACCCTGACGCTTATTCTGACCCTAACACTAAACCTAGGTTTAACCTTAACACCAACCCTAACCCAAAATTTACCATACTCCTATCCCTAGACCTAACTCTGAACTTAACTCTCAGCCTAGCCATAATCATACCTCAGAACCTAACCCTTTCGCTAAACATAATCCCAAACCTAATCCTAGTTCTAACCCTCACCTTAACCCTAACACAAATCTAATTCCTAACCATAACCCTAGCCCTAAACTTAACTCTAACTGTATCCATTACCCTAAAAATAACCCTTACCATAATGCTAATCCTAGGCTTAACCCTAACCCTACGCTTTCCCCAAACCTATCAATTTACCTTAAAGCTACCCTGAAGCCTAGACCTAACCCAGTCATTACGGTACCCAACCCTAATGCTAATTTGAGCCCTAACCTAACCTCAAACCTAAAACAAACCATAAAACTGAGCGTGACCCTAATAATTTCCCTAGCAATAAACCTGACTCTTACCCTACCTAAACCTTACACTAGACCTAGCCATAAACCTAACCTAATACTATTCCTAACCTTAACCCTAGATCTGATATTAAGCCTAGCCTTAATCCTAGCCCTAACCCTAACACAAACCCTAACCCTTATCTAGCCCTGAACATAGCCTTAATTTTATCCCTAACCCACACACTAGGCCTAACTCTAACACTAACTCTAGCTCTAATCTTAGCCCTAATTTAGCCCTATCCCTAACCCTAAAACTAAACTCTAGCCCAAAGACTAACTCTAATTCTCACCCTAAACCCAACCCTAGTTCTAATGCTATCCCTTACTAGAACCCTAAACCTAACCCTAACCCGTGGTTAACCCTAGCCCTATTCATAGCTCTGGTCATAATCCTAGATCTAACCATAATTCTAAATCTAACCCAATCCCTATGCCTAAAACTAAACCTAACACTAGGCCTAACACTAAAGCTAATCCTAAAACTAGCTCTAACCCTAGCTCTAGCCCTAAAACAAACCGATTCATAGCCATAACCCTAACCCTTAACCTAAATCAAACACAAACCCTACAACTAGTCCTAACCATATACCTAATTCTAGTCCTAACCCTAACCCAGAAAACTAACCCTGACCCTGACTCTGACCCATAACATTAACCCTGGCTCTAAACTATCATCATCACCATATACCTCAACCTAACACTAGTACTAGCCCTAACCCTAAACCTGTAACTAGCGCTAATCATAACCCTACTTCATACATTATCCGTAGCCTTAACCCTAGCCCTACCTTAACCCAAAACCTAGCCTTAATCCGAGTCCTAAACCTAGCTTTAACCCTAAATTTAAACCTAAGCCTAACCCAAAACTAGCCCTAATCCTATACATAACCATAGCCCTAACTTTAGGTTTAAACCTATCCATTACCCTATCAGTAACCCTAACCTTAAGATAACCCTAGGCCTAACCCTAACCCTATTCATTGCAGAAAAACAAACTAAACCCTAAAACTAACCCTGTCATTATCTTAAAATGAAACCCTAACATAAACCAAACCCTAAACCTGACCATGAACCTAAATATAAACCTAGATATAAACCTGAATCTTACCCTAAACCTAATCCTTACACTGGACAAAGCCATAAACCTAACACTAAATCTAGCCCTAACTATAATCCTAGAACTGACATTAGCCCTAGCCCTAATACTATCCCTAACGCTAACACAAACCCTAAACCTTATCCTAGCCATAAACATAGACTTAATCATAACCCTAACCCTAACTCTTGCCATAACCCTAATACTAACCATTGCCCTAGCCCTAAACTAGTCAAAACCACAACTCTTACCCTAAACGTAATCCTAACTCTAACCCTAACCTTTGTTGTCACAATTGCCCTATCCTTAGCCTTAGCTTTAACACTAGATTGAAAACTAACTTTAAATCTAACCCTAACTCGATGCCGAAGCCTAAAACTAGCCCAAATCCAGATGCTAATTCTAAAACTAGCTCTAACCCTAGCCCTAACTCTAACCCAAGCTGTAATTTAGCCCTATCCCTAACCCTAACCCTAACCCTAGCCCTAAGAATAACTCTAACTCTCACAATGGCCCTATCACTCATTCTAATCCTCTCCCTTCTCATAAACCTAACCCTATGCCAAATCCTAGTCCTAACCCTTGCCCTATACTTAGCCCTAGCAGTAACCTTAGATAAAATCCTAACTCTTAATTTAACCCTAAACTGAAGCCTAAGCCTAATTCTAAGACTAGCCCTAACCGTAACACTAATCCTAAAATTTGCCCTAACCCTAACCCTATCCCTAAAACTAAACCGAGCCAAAGCTCTAACCCTAACCCTTAACCTAGACCAAACCCTAACCCTACACCTAGCCTTAACCCCTACCTTAATTCCAGTTTTAAGCCAAACCCTAAAACTAACCCTCACCCTTACTCTGACCATAACACTAAACCGAAGTCTAAATATCACCCTAATCCTAGCCATAAACCTAACACTATACCTAGCCCTAAAACACTAAAATTAGCCATAATCATGACCCCTGTACTTATATTAGCTGTAACCCTAGTCCTAGCACTAACTTAACGCAAATCCTAGCCCTAATCATAACCATGACCCTAGCCCTGAACTGATTTCTAACTCTATCCATTACCATAACCCTAACCCTAACCCTAATGCTAATTCGAGCTCTAACTTTAAAACTTAACCTATCCCACACCCTAACCAACAACTTGACCCTAATAATACCCATAGCTCTAAACCTGACCCTAACCCTAAACCTAATCCTTACATGATCATACTCATAATCCTAACCCTAATACTATCTTTAACCATAATTCTGGACCTGAAATTAGCCCTAGCACTAATCCTAGCCCTAACCCTTTAAAAAAGTACCTGAGCCCACATCATAGCCCTAAACCTAGCCTTTATCATAACCCTAACCCTAATCATAGTCCTAATCGTAATTATAACCCTCACCCTACCTCTAAACATAACTAAAAAGCCATCCCTTACCCCAAACTTTGCCCTAACTCTAAATCTAACTCTAAACTCTAACTCTAAACCCTAAGCCTAACCCTAACCATAGGCTTAAACTAAACACTAAACCTAGCCCTAATTCTAGCCCTAATTGAGCCCTATCTCTAACCCTAACCCTAGCCCTAAGACTAACTCTCGCCCTAGCCCTATCCCTAGTTTTAACCCTATCCCTTACTATAACCCTAAACCTAGCCATAATGCTTGCCCTATCCTTAGTTCTATCACTAGCCCTAGATCTAAACCTATATCCAAATTTAACCCTAACCCAATCAATAAGCCTAAGCCTAACACTAACACTAGCCTTAATCCTAACCCTAGGACTAAAACAAAACCGAGTGTTATCCCTAAACCTAAACCATAACTTAAACCAAATCCTAACACTACAACTAGACCTAACACTAGCCCTAATTTGAGTCCGAACCCTAACCTTAAAACCAACCCTGACCTTGACTCATATCCTAACACTCAACCTAGCTCTAAACACGGCCCTCACCTTAAACTGAACCCTAAAAGTAACCCTAGCCCTAATTCAAGTCCTAACTCTAACCCTAACCCTCCACCTGACCCTGACTCCTATCCTAACATAAAACCTAGATATAAATATCACCCTAACCTTAAACCTAACCCTAACACTAAACTTAACCCACACCCTAACACTAAAACTAACCCTAATGGTAACCCTAGTTCTTACATGAACCATTGCCCTAACCTTAGCCCTAACCCTAACACAGAACTTAAATCTAACTCTTGCACTAAACCTAGGCCTAACCCAAAGCCTATTGCTAATCCTAGCCTTTATTTAATCCTATGCTAACCCTAAACCTAGCCATAAGACTAACTCTAACTCTTGCCCTAGCCCTAGTCCTAGTTCTATCCTTAGCCTTAATCCTAAACCTAGATCTAAGCCTAAGTCTAAATCTATACTTAACTCTAAATTTAACTGTAACAATAAGCCTAAACCAAATCCTAACACTACCCATAATCATAATGCTAATTGTAATACTGGCCCTATTCATAGCACTAGCCATAAAGCAAAACCAAGTCATAGCCCTAATCCTTACCCTTAACCTAAATCAAATGCTAACCCTACAACTAGCCCTAAAATTAAGTCTAAAACTAACCATGACTCTGACACTGACCATAACACTAATCCTAGTTTTAAAAATCACCCTAACATTAATAACATTAATAACACTACATCTAGACTTAACCTAATCTTAAAACTAGCCATAATCAAAACCCTAGTTCTAACCCTATCACTTACAATAACCTTATTCATAGCCATAGTCTAGATTAACACTAGCCCTAACCTTAAACCTTGCCCTAACCCTAGAACAAAACCTAACACTAGATCTAACACTAATTCTACACCGAATCCTAATTCAAACACTAACCCTAACCCTAACGCTAATCCTAAAACAAGCCCTAACCATAGGCTTAGACCTAAAACATAATTGAACCATAACACTAACCCTAAACTTTTATCTAAACCAAACCCTAATCATACCTCTAGCCCTAAGCCTAGAAGTAATTCGAGTCCTAATATTAACTCTAAAACTACTTCTGAACCTGTCTCTGACATTAACACTAACCCTACCACTAAACATCACCGTAAACCTAAAACTTACTCTAATACTCGACCTAGTCCTAACCCTAATTCTAAAACTAGTTCTAATCATAAACCTAGATCATACACTAGCCATAATCTTAAAACTAATGCTAACCAAAACCTAGCCCAAATCTGATACCTAACCCTAGCTTTCAACCTAACACTAACCCTAACACAAGCCCTAAACCTAACCCGAACCGTGGCTCTAACCTAGCTCTAACCTTATCTTTACCCTAGCCAAATCCCAACCCTAATGCTAACCCTAGTCCTAAAACTAATCCTTAGTCTAACCCAAACCCTAATCCTATTACTAGTCCTAACCCTAGCCCTCTTTCTTGTTACAACCATACTCCAAATTCTAACCCTCACCCTGACCCTTATTCTGACCCTGAACCTAAACCAAACCCTAACTAGCCCTACCCATAACCCTATATCTAAACCTAACCCTGAAACTAGCTCTAGATTAGACCTAATCCTAAATCTAGACATATCTTTAGCTAAGACCTAAACAAAAACCTAGCCCTAGCTCTAATGATAAGCCTTAACCTAAGCCAAACAATAATTTTACCTCTAGACTTAACAAATCATAATTCTGGCTCTAGGCTAACCCTAACCCTAATCCAAACACAGACCATGACACTAACACTAACCCTAGCTATAAAACTGACCCTAACCGAAATTTACACCTAACATTAGACCTAGCCATTACCGTAAACATAACCCTTATTTTACCATAGCACTAAAACTATCTCTAAACCTAACACAAAACCTAGCCCTAATCCTAGGCCTAAATCTAGCCCAAAGTGTAACCCTAACCCTAACCTTACCTTATCCCTTATCCTAAGCCTAACCATCATGTGAACCTTAACCCTCGCCTAAGACCTAACCCTGGATAAATCCCCAAACCGAACCCTTAACATAACGCTAGCCCTATCACTAAACCTAAAGCTAATCCTAGCCCTAATCATAATGTTAACACTAGCGCTAATACTATCTCTAAATTTATCCATTACCCCAACAACAGAACCTTAAACCTAATGATAAACCTAGCTCTAATCCTAGTTGTAAATTTAATACTAGACATAACCCTAAACCTAACCCTCATTGTAGCCTTAACCCTATATAAAACCCTAACCCTTACTCTGACACTAACCCTACTCCAAACCCTAACACTAACCCTAAACCTAAAACTACCCGCAAACCTAACCTGAAATCTAACCCTATCCATTACCCTAACTCTAATGATAATCTTAGCCCTAACCCTAACACTAAGCCTAAACCTAAAACTATGCCTAATCCTAACCTGACATCTAACCCTATCCATTAACCTAACTCTAAAGATAACCTTAGCCCTAACCCTAACACTAACCCTAACCTTAACCATAAAACTAACCCTAGACATAATCCTAAACCTAACCCTCACCCTAGCTCTAAACCTACCTCAGAAAATAACCTGTACCCTAAACCTAACCCAAACCCTAACCCTACCCCTAGCCCTAACCCTAACCCTAACTCTAGCCCTAATTTTATCCAAAACCCTAGGCCTGACACTAGATCTAATGCTATTCATTACCCTAACTATAACCCTAACCCAAATGCTAACCCAAGGCCTAACCCTAACCCTATCACTAACCCTAACCCTACCAATTACCCTAATCTTAACCTAAATCCTAAACCTAAACCTATCCATTAACCTAACCCTAATTTTAACCCTAATGCTAATTTGAGCTGTAATCCTAATAATTAACCTAACACAAAACTGAATCCTGACCCTGACCCTAAAAATACACCTTACCCTTAACCTGGCCCTTACCCTAAACCTAATATTAGACCTAGCCATGAACCTAACCATATAACTATCCATAGCTGTAACCCTAAACCTGACATTATCACTATCTATAAAACTTGCCCTGACCCTAACACAAAACCTAGCCCTCACCCAAACCCCAAATCTAGCTTTAATCCTAACACAAACATAACCCTAGGCCTAACCCTAACCCTTTTGCTAACTCTAACCCTATCAATTACCCTACACATAACATGAACCCTAAACCTAAACCTATCATTACCCTAACCAAACCCTAATGCTAATTCAAGCTCTAAACATAAACCCTTACCTAAACCAAACATGAAACCTAATTCTAACTGTAATAATAACCCTAGCTCTAAACCTGACCCTTACCCTAAACCTAACCCTTACACTAGACCTAGCCATAAATCTAACCCTCAATCTATCCCTAATGTAAGCCTAGACCTGACACTAGCCCTAGCTCTAATTCTTGCCATCACCCTAAAACAACCCCTTGCCCACATACTAGCCCTAAACCTAGCCTTATTATTAAACCAAACCATAATCCTAGCCCTAACCGAAATTCTAACTGTCGACCTAGCTCTAAAACTAGCTCTAACCCCATCCCTTCCTCTAAACCTAAACCTATCCAAAAACCTAAACCTAAGTCTAAAACTAGGTCTAACCCTAGTACAAACAGTAGACGTAATCCTAGCCCTAATTTACCCCTAAACCCAACCTAACCCTAGTCCTAAGACTAACTCTAACTCTCGCCCTAGTCGTATTTCTAGTGCTAACACTATCCCTTACCATATTCCTATCACTTGCCTTTACATTAGCCCTAACCCTAGCTCTAGCACTAATTCTATATCTAAGCCTAACTCTTAATCATACCCTAACCCTAAGCTAAACCTCTCACTAACACAAGCCGAATTACTAATGCTAATCCTAAAACTAGCCTTAACCTGCCCTAGCTCTACGAAACAATCAAGCCATAGCCTTAACCCTAACCTTTAACATAAACCAAACCCTAAGCCTACACCTAGCCCTAAACCTAGCTCTAATTCGAGTCCTATCCCTAACCCTAAAACAAACCCTGACCCTGACTCTGACCCTAACACTACACCAGGGTCTAAACATCACTCAAAACCTAAACCTAAACCTAACCCTATACCTAGCCCTAACCCTAACCCTAAAATGAGTTCTAATCATAACCATAGTTCTTACATTGGCTGAAGCCCAAAATCCAGCCCTAATATAACCCAAAACCTATCCCTAATTGGAGCCCTAACACTAACTTTAACCCTAACCAAAAACCTAATTCTACCTCTAACACTTAATCTAAACCTAACCCTAACCCTTGCCATTACCCAAAACCTAACCCTAACCCTAGCCTTAATCCTAACCATAATCCTAGCCCTAACCCCAGCTATAACCCTATCCATTACCTAATCCTAAACCTAATGCTAAATCTAAGAAAACCCTGAACCTATTCCTAACCCTAAACCTATACATTACCATAAACCTAACCTGAACCTTAAACCTAAGCATATCCATAAACCTAATCCTAACACTAATAAGTTTAACCCTAAAACTATCTCTAACCATAACCTAGACCTGACATTAGCCCTAGACCTAATGAAGCCCTAACACTAGAACAAACTCTAGCCTGAATCCTAGTCCTAATCTTAGCCTTAATTTTAAACCTAACCCTAACTAACCATAGACATAAACCTAATTTTAACCCTTGCCCTAGTTCTAAAGCTAGCTATAACATCATACCTAACCATAAGCATAACCATAACCCTAGCCATAAACCTAGTCTCAGCCTTAATACTTACCCTTGCTCTAATCCTAGCCCTAATTAAGCCATAATTCTAACCCTATATCTAAACCTAACACTAAGATTAACTCTAACTTTTGCACTAGCACTATCCGTAGTTCTTACCCTATGTCTTATGATAATTCAAACCCTAGACCTAACCCTAGACCTAACCTTCACTGTAGTCCTAAAGCTAGATCTAACCCTAACTCTAAATATAATCCTAAACCTAAGGCTAAACCACACCCTAACACTAGCTCTAACCCTAATGCTAATTTGAAAATTAGCCCTAACCTTAGCCCTAGTGCTAAAGCAAAACTGAGGCATAGCAGTGACTCTAAACCTTAACCTAAACCAAAACCTAACCCTACACCTAGTCCTAACGCTAGATCTAATTTGAGACCTAACCCTAACTCTAGAACTAATACTAACACTGAATCCGAACTTAACACTAACCCTAGCTCTACACATCAACCTATCCCTAAACCTAATCCTAACACTAGACCTCACCCTAAACCTAACCATAAAACTAGCCCTAATCATAATGCCAGTTCTTAAATTAGCCATAGACCTAAAGGTAACACAAAACCTAGCCCTAATTCAAGCTTAAACTTAACTTTAACCATAACCATAACCTTGGCCTTAACCCTAGCCTTATCCCTAGTCCTAATTCTAGCTCTAACCGTATGTCTTACACTTAGTCAAACCCTTACCCTATTGTTACCCTAGTCCTAACCCTAATTTGATGCCTACCCCAAACCTTGTCTCCATTCCTAGTACTAACCTTAGCCCTCATTCTAGCTCTAAACTTAACCCAAACCCTAACCCTAACCCTGACCCTTATTCTGAACCTAACACTAAACCTAGGTTTAAACCTGACCCTAAATTTTATCCAAAACCTAACCCTACCCCTACCAGTAATCCCAACCCTAAACCTAACACTAACCCTAGCAATAGACCTAAACCTAATCCTAAATATAGCCATAACCCTAGTCTTAGCCCTAGCAATATCCCGTAACCATACCAAACACTCACTCTATCCCTAGACCTAACCTAGTCCTCATTATGGACCTAACACTAAACCTAATCCTATCCTGAACCCTGACACTTAACCTAACAAAAACCCTAACTCTAAACATTATTCTAACCCAAAAACTAACTGTAACACTAGATGAACTCTAAATCTAGCCATAACCATAACTCTAGCTCTTACATTACCCATATACCTAACACGAGCCCTAAACCTCACACAAAACCTAGCCATAATTACAGACCTAAACCTAATCCTAAGGATAACTCGAACCCTAAACCTAGCCCTAACCCTAAACCTAACCCTAACCCTTGTTCTAGCCCTAACTCTAGCTCAAACCCTAAACCTTACCCTAAACATAACCCTAGCCAAAACTCTAAACCTCACTAACTCTAGCTTTAATCCTAACTGTAAACATAGCCCAAATTCTAGCTCTATCTCTATCCATTACACTAACTATAACCCTAAAACTAATGCTAACCGTAGCCCTAAATCTAACCCTAACCCTACCCTAGCCCTGACTGTAAACCTAACCCTTACCTTAGCCCTAAACGTAGCTCAATCCCTAACGATTACACTTAACCTAATGCTAACACTATCCAAGGCCTAAACATAGCCCTAACATTAGCCCTAATCCTAACCTTAACACTAGCCCAAACCCTAGCTCAAACCCTACGCGTTATCCTAACCCTAAACTTAACCCTAATGATAACACTAGACCTAAAGGTAAATGTACCGTAACCCTAATCCAAAACCTAATCCTAGAACTAACAGTGAACCTAACCCTAACCCTAAATCTAAGTTAGCTCAAATCCTAAACCTAATTCTAAACCTAAACCTAAGGCTAACCTAAACCTAACCCTTTCTTTAATCTGACATCTAAACCTATTACCCTAACCCTAATGATAACCCCCGCCCTAACTGTAACACTAACCATGACCATAAACATAGACAAAACTCTAAATAAACCTTAGCCATAGCAAAAATCCTAGCTCAAACCCTAAACCGTACCCTAAACCTAATCGTAACTGTAACCCTCACACTAACCCTGACCCTAACCCTAATTCTAGCCCTCATTTTAACCATAACCCTAGCCCTAACCCTAAGTCTAACCTTATAAATTACCCTAATGATAACCACGACCCTAATGCTAACCCTAAGCCTAACCCTAAAACTATCACTATCTTAAACCTAACCTGAACTCTAAACCTAACACTATCCATTACCTTAACCCTAATTCTAACCTTAATGCTAATTTGAGCCTTAAACCTAATCTTTATCCTAACCCAAACCGAAGCCTGACTCTGACCCTAATAATACCCCAGCTCTTATTCTGACCCTTTCCCTAAACTTAACACTTAAAATTTGACCTAGTCATAAAGGTAACCCTAAAAATATCACTAATTATAAACCTTGACCTGACATTAGTTCTAGCCCTAATTCTTGACCTATACCTAACACAAAACCTAACCCTAATCTTTGAATCTAGCCTTAATCTTAAACCTAACCATAACCCTAGCCCTAACCCTAAAGCTAATCATAAAACTAGCTCTAACCCTAACCATAACACTAAAACAAAACCAAGCAACAGGCCTAACACTAACCTTAACTTAAAACAAAACCTAGCACTACACCTAGATCTAACCTTATCCCTAATTCGAGACCTAATCATAACCTTAAAAATAACCGTGAACCTGAATTATATTCTAACACTCATCCTAGCTCTAAACAATATCCTTAACTTAAACTGAACCCTAACAGTAACCCTAGCCCTAATTCGAGTTCTAAACCTAACCCTAAAACTAACCCTGACCTGACTGATATCCTAACACTAACCCTAGCTATAAATATTACTTGAATCTTAAACCTAACCCTAACACTTAACCTATCCCTACCTCTAACCCTAATTGTAACCCTAGTTCTTATATTAGCCATTGCCCTAACCCTAGCCTTAAACCTCACACAAAAACTTATCCTAACCTGAGCCCTAAACCTAGCTTTAACCCTAACCATAAACCTAACCCTAGCCCTAACCCTATGCCTTACCCTGAGCAAAACCTAAAACCTAATGGTAACCCTAGACCTATCCTTAATCCTTAGGCTAACCAAATCCTAACCCTATCAGTAGTCCTAACCCTAGATCTCAGTCTAGCTCTAATGCTATCCCAAACCCTAATCCTAACCCTGACCCTCATTCTGACCATAACATATACCCTAGGGCTAAACCTGACCCTAACCCTAAACCAAACCCTAACACTATCCCTACTTTTAAACTTATGCCTAAACCTAACCCTACCACTAGCTCTAGACCTAAACCTAATCCTAAATCTAGCCTGAAATCTAGCTCTAGACCTAAACAAAATCCTGTTCCTAGCCCTAATAAAACCCTTTACCTCACCCAAACACTAAATCAAACCCTAGACTTAAACCTAGTCCTAATTCTGGCTGTAACCCTAACTTTAACTCTAACCCAAACACTGACCCTGCCTTTAACACCAAACTTACCTCTAAACCTGAAACTAACCAAAACCTAAACCTAATTCTAGACACAACCATAACCCTAACCCTAAAACTAGCCCTAACCATAACCCTAGAACTTACATTACCCATAGCCCTAACCCTAGGCCTAAACCTAACACTAAACATAGAGCTAATTTTAGGCTTAAACCTAGCCTTAAGCATAACCCTAACACTAAGACTAGCCCTATACTTAACCCTAGCCCTCGCCTTAGTCCTAAGATAGTCAAAGCCTAACCTTTACCCTAAACATAAACCTAGACCTATCCCTAACTCTCACCCTAAATCTAGCCCAAATCCTAAACTTAACCTATCCCTAAACCTAGCTCTAAACCTACCCATTACATTAACCCTAAACCAAAACTTATTGACAATCCTGGCCAGAAACCTTATGTTAACCCTAACCCTAACTGGAAAACTAACCAGAGACATAACCCTAAAATTAACATTCAGCATAGCCCTAACTCTAGATCAAACCATAAACCTAACCATAAACCTAAACATAACCATAGCTCTAATCCTAAAACTATCACTAATTCTAACTCTAAACCAAATCTAAACCTAAACTAACCCTATCCGTTACTTTAACCCTAACCATAATGTTGATGATAACCCTAGCCCTAACTCTAACCCTAATCTTAAAACTACCGTAATCCCATCCCTAGACCTAACCCTAAACCTAGCCCTAAACCTAGCTCAAAACCTAACCTTTATTCTAAACATAACTCTAAACCTAACCCTAACCTTAATTTTAACACTAACTCTAAACCTAACTCAAGGCATATTCCTAACCATAACTCTAGTTCTAATCGAAGCTAACCCTATCAATTACCCTAATCATAACCCTTATCCTAATGCTAACCCTAAGCCTAAACTAACCCTATCACTAATGCTAAGTGTATCAATTACCCCAAACCAAACCTGAACCTTAAAACAAACCCTAACTATACTGTAACCCTAACCCTAATGCTAATTTGAGCTGTAAACCTAAACCCTTACCTAAGCCAAATCCTTATCCTAATAATTCCCAAGCTCTAAACCTGACCCTTACCCTAAACCTAACCCTTACACTAGACGTAGCCATAAGCCTAACCCTAAAACTATCTTTAACCATAACCCTAGACCTGATATTAGCCCTAGCACTAATCCTAGTCCTGAATATAAAACAAACACTAGCCCTCATCCTAGCCCTAAAACTTGCCTTAATGAGAACCCTAACCCCAACTGGAACCCTAACTGTAAATCTAACCCTCACCCTATGTTTAAACCTAGCTATAACGCCATTTTTTACCCTAAATTTAAACCTAACCCTATCCTTATTGCTAGACCAAAGCTGAACACTAACCCTAGCCCTAATCCTAGCCGTAATTTAACCCTATCCAAAACCCTAACTCTAATTTTAGCCCTATCACTAACTCTAACTCTCACACTATCCCTATCCCTAGTTCTCACCCTGTCCCTTAACATAACTCTAACCCTGGCCCTAACACTTGCCCTATCATTAATTCTAGCCTAATCCTAGATGTAAACCTAATTATAAATATAACCCTAACCCTAAGTCTAAGCCTAAAACTAACACTAGACGTAACCCTAATACTAATTGTAAAACTAGCCCTAACCCAAACCCTAGACTAAAACAAAACCGAGCAATAGACCTAAACCTAAACCTTAACTTAAACCAAACCCGAAACTACTATAAGAACTAATCCTAGCCCTAATTGAGTACTAACCATAACCTTAAAACTCACCCTGACCCTGATTCATATCCTAACACTCACCCTAGCTCTAAACATGACGCTAACATTAAACCAAACCCTAACAGTAAACCTAGCACTAATTTGAGTCCTAACTCAAACCCTAAAGCTAACCCTGACCCTGATGCTTATCTAGGCCTCAATCTAGCCCTAAGCAAACCCCAACCCTAACCCTAGCCCTAACCCTAACCCTAAACCTAACCCTAGCCTTAGTCTCAAACTTTACTCAAAGCCTAACCCTACCATGAATATAAACTTAGACCTATACCTTACTCTAAATCCTAAACCTAGCCCTAACCCTAAACATAACCCTAGCCCTAAACCTAGCTCTAAACCTACACCTTACCTAACCCTATACCTAACTGTGTTGATAACCATAGCCTTTACCTTAAACGTAACCCTAATCCTAACCAGAAAATTAACAATAGACCTAACCCTAAAAGTAACACTCGCCATAGCCCTAACCCTAGCTCAAAACCTTACCCATACCATAAACCTAAACATAACCATAGCCTTAACATTAATCTTAAAATGAAATCTAACCCTAAACCTAAACGTAAACCTACATCTAACCATATCCATTACCCTAACCCTTATCCTAACCCTAATGTTAACCCTAGCCCTAAACTTAACTCTAACCCTAAACATACCATAATCCTGTCCCTAGACCTAAGGCTGAACCTAATCCTCGATCTAGCCCTAGCACTAACACTAGCTCAAACCCTAGCCATTACCCTAAACATAACCCTAGGCCAAACCCTAACCCCAATCCTAGCCCTAATCCTAACTGTAAACATAGCACAAAATCTAGCTCTAACTCTAGCCATTACCCTAATCATAACACTAAACCTAATGCTAAATGTAGCCCTAACCGTAACCCTAAACCTTACTCTATCCCTAGCCCTGATTCTAACCTGAAGCTTCAACCTAGCCCAAACAGTTACTCAATTCCTGACCCTTACCCTTAAACTAACCATAAGAAAATGATAAGCTTAACCCTAAACAAAACCCTAGCCCTAGACCTAATCCTAAACTTAAAACTAGACTTAACCTTACCTCTAACCCCATCAATTACCCTGACCCTAACCATAAATGTCACAATAACCTTAGCCCTAACCATAAACCTACTCTAACCCTAACTGTCAACCTAAACCTAGAACTAAATATAAACAGAAACCTTGCCATAGTCCTAACCCTAGCTCAAACCCTAACAATTATGCTAAACTTAACACTAACCCTAGTCCTAAATCTAAACCTAACCCTAAGCCCCATAACTTGACATCTAAACCTGTCCATACCCTAACCCTAATGGTAACAGTAATCCTAATCCTAAGCCTAACCCTATCCTTAGCACTAACCCTAGCTCAAACCATAACCCATATTCTAAAACTAACCCTAGCCTTAACACTAACCCTAACCCTAAATCTAGCCCTAATCCTTAACATAACCCTAGCCCTAAACCTAGCTCTAACCCTATCCATTACCCTAATGATAACCACAAACCTAATGCTAACCCTAGGTCTAACCCTAACCCTATCCATT
This sequence comes from Marmota flaviventris, assembly GCF_047511675.1. Classification (NCBI taxonomy): domain Eukaryota; kingdom Metazoa; phylum Chordata; class Mammalia; order Rodentia; family Sciuridae; genus Marmota; species Marmota flaviventris. The sequence goes on from NW_027287672.1 coordinate 15,846, forward strand.
ACCCTAAACCTAATCTGAGCCCTAAATCTAACCTGAAGCATAAACCTAACGTTATCCATTATCCTAACTCTAACTCAAACCTGATGCTAATTTGAGCCATAACCCTAAACCTCAACCTAACCCAAACCCAAAACCTGACTCTGACTAGTATAATTCCCCTAGCTCTCAACTTGAACCTCACCCTAAACCTAACTCTGACACTAAACCTAGCCAGAAATCTTACCCAAAAACTATTCCTAACCATAACTCTAGACCTGATACTAGCCCTAGCACTAATTCTTGCCATAACCCTAACACAAACACTAGCCGTCATCCTAGCCCTATAACAAGCCTTGATCCTAACCCAAACCCTAACTCTAGCCCTATCCCTAATTCCATCCCTCACCCTAGTTCTCAACCTTGCTATAACCCCACCTTTCCCCCAAATCTAACCCTAACTCTAGACTTAACACTTACACTAATCTTAGACCTGATCCTAGCCCTAATTTAGCCCTAACCCTACCACTAGCATTAAGACTAATTCTAATTCTCACCCTAGCCCTATTCCTAGATCTAACCCTATTCCTTATTATAACCATAACACTTGCCCTCACCTTAGCCCCAATACTAGCCTTAGCCCTAACCCTAGAACTAACCATAACTCTAAGTCCAACCTTAACCCTAAGCCTAAATCTCACCCTAACACTAGCCCTAACACTAACACTAATCCTAAAACTAGCCCTAATCTAGTTCAAGCCCTAAAACAAAACCGAGCCATAGCCCTAACCCTAACCCTTAACCTAAACCAAAACCTAACCCTACACCTAGCCCTAAAATCAGCCCTCATTCCAGTCCTAACCTAACACTAAAACTAACTTTGATCCTGACTCTGACCTTACTCTAACCCTAGCTCTAACACCCTAAAAGTATACCTAACATTGAAAATAGAACTAGCCCTAACAGTAACCCTAAAAGTAGCCCTATTCATAACTCTAGTTCTTACATTAGCCTTAGCCCTAATCCTACACCTAACCTAACCCAAAACCTAGCCCTAAACTGAGCTCTACACCTCATTTTAACCCTAACCCTAACACTAACCCTAATCATTACTCTAAACCTAACACTAACCCTAAAACTGGCCCTAACCCTAAACCTAAACCTAGACTTAATCCTAACCATAAACCTAGCCCTAACTCTAGCTCAATTCCTATCCATTACCCTAAACATAACCCTAATCCTAATGCTAACCCTAGCCCTAAACTTAACCCTAATCCTAAACCTAGACCTGACACTAACCCTAACCATCAGGCTAGCCCTAACCATAGCTCAAACCCTAACACTTACCCAAAACATAACCTAACACTAACCCTAAACATAACCCTAACCCTAACCCTAGCCCTTATCATAACTATAACCCTAGCCCTAACCTATTCATTACCCTAAACATAAGCCTAATCCAAAAATAGCTCTAAATTAGTACTAACCCCACCCATTACCCTAACCCTAACTATAAATGTCATGATAACACTAGCCCTAACACTGAAACTATTCTACACCTAACTGTAAACTTAACCCTTGTCCTAACTCTAAACCTACACTATCCCTAACTGTAAACCTAACCCTAGACCCAACCGAAGCCTAACCCTTGCTGTAGTCCTAATCCTAGCTCAAATCCTAACAGTTACGCTAAACCTAACACTAACCCTAGTCCTAAACATAAATCTAACCCTATCCATTTAGGCTTAACCCTAAACCTATCACTAACACTAACCTTATTTTTGCCTAAACCTAACCTGAACACTAAACCTAACCATATCGATTTCTCTAACCCTAACCCGAACCCTATTGCTAAATCGAGCCCTAAAACTAAACCAAAACTTAACTCAAACTCTGAACAAGACACTGGCTCTAATAACACACCTAGCTCTAAACCTGATCCTTACCCGAAACATAACCCTTAAATGAGACCTAGGCATAAATCTAACACTAAGAGTATCCCTAACCGTATGCCTAGACCTGATATTAGCACTCTACCTAATTCTTGCCTTAAACCTAACACAAAGCAGAGCCCTCATCCTAGCCCTAAACCTGGCCTTAACCCTAACCCGAACCCTAACCCTAGCCCAAACCCTAATTTCAACCCTCGCCCTAGTTCTGAACCTAGGTATAACCACATCCTTTCCCCTATCCCTAACCCTAACACTATCACCAAAACTAAACCTAGCCCTAACTCTAGGCCTAATCCTAACACTAACCATAGCTCTAATCCTAGCCCTAATTTATTGCTAACTGTAAACCTAACTCTTACCTTAATCTTAAGACTAAGCCTAACTGTAGCCCAAGACCTATTTATACTACCAACCTTATCGATTGCCTAAGCCTAACACTAATCCTAACCTTAACCCTAAACCTAGCCATAGTCCTAAACCTAGAACTCACCCTAACTCTAAATCTACCCTAAGTATAAACCTAAACCTCACCCTAACACTAGCCCTAAACCTAATTCTAATTAGAAAACTAGCCCTAACCCTAGCCATAGCCCACAAACAAAACTCAGCTCTAGCCCTAATCCTAACTCTTAACCTAAACCAAATCCTAATGCTACACCTAGTCCTAACCCTATCTCTACAACTAATACTGACCCTGACTCTGACCCTAAAACTAACCCTACCTCTAAACATCACCCTAACCCTAAACCTAACCCAAACACTAGACCTAGCCCTAATCATACCCTAAAACTCTCTCTGAATGTAAAGCTAGTTATTACATTAGCCAGAGCCTAAACCTAACACAAACCCTAGCACTAATCTGATCCTCAACTCTAGGTTTAACACTAACCCTAACCCTAACCCTAACACTAACACTAACCCAAACCCTAGCTCTAAACATATTCCTTACCCTAAGCCAAACTCTCACCCTAATGCTACCCTAGTTCTAACCCTAACACTTAGGTTACCCCAAACTCTAAATCAATTACTAGTCCTAACCCTAGCCCTAATTCTGTGTCTAACCCTAACACAAAGCCTAAGCCTAGCCCTTCCCTTATTCTGACCCTAACACTAAAAATAGGTCAAAGCCTGACCTTAACACTAAACTAAACCCTAAAACAAGCCCTACCAGTAAACCTATATCTGAAACTAACCATACCACTAGCACTACACCTAAACTTAATCCTAAATATAGCCATAACTCTAGCACTAGTCCTAAACAAAAACCTAGCCCTAACCCTAAAATAACCATTAACCTAAAGCAATGACTAACACTATCCCTAGACTTAAACCTAGTTCTAATTCTGACCCTAACCAAAACCCAATTCTAGCCCAAACAATGATGCTTACGCTAACACAAACCCTAGCTCTAAAACTCATCCTAACCGAAAACTTAAAACTAACACTAGACATATGTATAACCCTAACACAAAATAACTAGCCATAACCATAACCCTAGCTCTTACATTATCCATAGCCATACACTAGCCATAAACCTCACAGAAAACCTAGCACTAATACAAGCCCTAAACCTAGACCTAAGCATAACCTTAACCATAACCCTAGCACAAACCCTAAACTTAATGCTTCCCCTAGATCTAACCCTAGCTCAAACTCTAACCCTTACTCTAAATAACCATAGTTCTAACCCTAATTCTAACCCTATCCCTTAACCTAACTGAAACCATAGCCCAAATCCTAGCTCTAACTTTATGCATTACCTTAAACCTAATGCTAAACCTAGCCCTAACCCTAACCCTAACCCTAACTGTAGCCCTGATTCTAACCATAACCATCGCACTAGCCCTAACCCTAGCTCAAACCCTAACACTTACCCTAAACCTAACCCTAACACTAGCCCTAGAGTAACCCAAACCCTAGCCCTAATCCTAACCTTAACCTAAGCCCTAACACTAGCACTAAACATATTCATTACTCTAAATATAAGCCTAAACCAAATACTAACACTAGGCCTAACCCAAACCCTATCCCTAACACTAACCCTATATATTACTCTAAACCTAACCTAAATTGTAAACCTAACTTTATCCATTACTCTAGCCCTAACCCTAACCCTAATGCTAATTTGAGCCCTAACCTTAAACCTTAACCCAAACCAATCCTTAATCCATACTCTGACCGTAATAATAACCTAGTTCTACACCTGACCCCTATGCTGAACCTAACCCTTACTCTAGACCTAGCCATAAACCTATCCATAACTCTATACCTAACCATAACTCTTGACCTGACATTAGCCCTAGCCCTTATCCTAGCCCTAACACTAACACAAACCTTAGCCCTCATCCTAGCCCTAAACCTAGACTTAATCCTAAATGAAACCCTCACCTAGCCCTATTCCTAAATATAACACTCACCCTAGCACTGAAACTAGCTATATAACCCCAACTCTTCCCCTAAAACTAACCCTAATCTTAGCCCTAGCCATACGCCTAACCCTAACACTAATCATAGCGCTAATCCTAGCCCTATTTGAACCCTAACGTTAACCCTAACCCTAAACCTAGCCATTGTTATAACCCTAAATCTTAACCTAAACCAAACCCTAACTCATAACTAGCCATAAACCGAGCTCTAATTCGAGTCTAGGCCTAAAACTAACCCTCACTCTGACTCATATCCAAACACAAACCCTAGCTCTAAGTATCACCCTAACTCTAAAACTAATGCTAATACTAGACCTAGCCGTAACCCTAACCCTAAAACTAATCCTAATTGTAACCCTAGTTCTTACTTTGGCCTTAGCCAAACCCTAGCCCTAAGTCTAACACAAAAATAGCCCTATTCCGTGCCCTAAAACTAGATTTAACACTAACCCTAACCCTAAAACTAGCCCTAAACCTAGCCCTAATCCTAGCCCTAACCCTAGCTCTAATCCTATCCATTACCCAAAAACAAACCCTATTCATAATGCTAACTCTATTCCTAATCCTAATCCTTAGCCAAACCCAAACAATAACCCTATTACTAGTCCTAACACTAGCCTCTTTCTAGATCTAACCCTAACCTAAAACCTCACCATACTCTTCACCCTTATTTTGACCCTAACACTAATTATAGGTCTATATTTGACCCTAAACCAAAACCGAAACCTGAAACTAGCCCTACCACTAAACTTATACCTAAACCTAATCCTAACACTAGCCCCATACCTAAACCTAATCCTAAATCCAGCTATTACTCTAGCCCTTGACCTAAACAAAAGCATAGTCCTAGCCTTAACAATAACCCTTAACCTAAACCAAACATTAACCCTACCACTAGACCTAACCCTAGTCCTATTCTGGCTTTTAACCTAACCCTAACTTTAACCTGAACACTAGCCCTGACACTAACATTAAATCTAGCTATAAACCTGACCCTAACCCCAAACCTAAACCTAAAACTAGACCTAGCATTAAGCCTAACCCTAAAACTAGCTCTAATCAGAACCCTAGATCTTACATTACACATAGCACTAACCCTAGGCCTAAATCTAACACAAAACTTAAATAACTCTAACCGTAATCGAGGCCTAAACCTACCTAAGCATAACCCTCACCCTAAACTTAACCCCAGTCCTAACCCTAACCCGAACCCTCACCTTAGTCCTAACCCTAGCTCAAAGACTAACCCTTAGCCCAAACATGACCCTAGTACTATTCCTAATCATAACCCTAACCATAGCCCTAATCCTAACCTTAACCCTAAACATAAAACTAGCTATAACCCTAGGCATTAGCCTAACTCTAACCCTAACCCTAATAATAACCCTATCCCTAACCCTAAACGAAACCCCAACCTAAACCGTAATCTGATCCCTAGACCTATCCCTAAACCTACAACTTGCCATAGCCTTAACCCTAACTCAAAACCTACATTTTACCTTAAAACCAACAGTAAACTAGCCCTAAAACTAAACTTAAATCTAAACCTAACCTTAACCATAAAGCTAACCTTACATCTAACCCAATCTATTACCCTAAACCTAATGCTAACAATAATGAAAACCCTAGTTCTAACCCTAAACCTAACACTGACCATAACACTAAGCCTAACCCTCGTCCTAGACCTAACCCTAGCACAAAATATAACCTTTACCCTAAATCGAACCCTAACCCTACCCTAAGCTAGGGTTACTAGCCCTAACTCAAAACCTAACCTAACTCTAGCCCTAATCATAACCTAACCCTAGCTGTAACCCTATATATTATCCTTATGATAACCTTAATCCTAATGCTAACCTTAGGCATAACCCTAACCATTTTGCTAACCCTAAAGCTCTCCATCGCCCCCAAGTTTCCCTGATACCTAAACCTGACACAATTGCCCTAACCCTAACACTAACCCTAATGCTCATTTTAGCCCTATCCCTAAACATTAACCTAAAAAAAACCCTAACCCTAATCCTGACCCTAAAAATACACCTAGCTCTAAACCTGACCCTTACCCTAAGCCTAAAACTTACAACAGACCTAGACACAAACCTAACCCTAAATCTACCCCAAACTGTAACACTAGACCTCACATAAGCCCTAGCCCTAATTCTAGACCTAACCCTACCAGTAACCCTAGGCCTCATCCTAGCCCTAAACTTAGTCTTAATCATAGTCCTAACCCTAACCCTAGTCCTAAACCAAATTCTAACCCTCACCCTACCTCTAAACCTAGCTATAACAACATACCATACCCTAAAATTAACTATAACCCTAGCCCTAACACTAGGCCTAAGCTGAACACTAACCCTAGCCCTAATCCTACCCCTAACTTAGCCCTATCCCTAAAACTAAACAAAACCCTAGGCCTAAGACTAACTCTAACTCTCACCCTAGTCCTAGCCCTAGTTCTAACCCTATCTGTTACTGTAACCATAACCCTAGCCCTGACCCTTGCCCTATAGTTAGACCTAGCCCTAATCCTAGATCTAATGCTAAATCCAAATCTAACCCTAACCCAAAACCTAAGCCTAACACCAATACTAGCCCTAACCCTAATGCTAATCTTATAACTAGCACAAACCCTAAACCTAGGACTTAAAACAAAACTGAGCAACAGCCCAAAAACTAAACCTTAACTTAAACCAAACCCTAACAGTACACCTAGATGTAACCCTAGCCCTAATTTGAGTCCTAACCCTAACCTTAATACTTACCCTGACCCTGAATCATATCCTAAAACTGACCCTAGCTCTAAAGGCCACCCTAAACTTAAACCAAACCCTGACCTGACTGATATCCTCACAGTCACCCTAGCTCTAAACATAGCCCTCACCTTAAACTGAACAGTAACCCTAGCCTTTATTTGAGTGCTAATCCTAACCCTAAAACTAACCTTTATGCTTTCTCATATCCTAACAATAAGCCTAGCTCTAAATATTACCCTAACATTAAACCTAAACCTAACACTAGACCTACCCCTAACTGTAACCCTAAAACTAACCCTAATTGTAACCCTGGCTCTTATGTTAGCCAATGCAAAATCTAGCCCTAATCCTAATACAAAAACTAGCCCTAATCCGAGCTCAAAATTTATTTATATTTAACCCTAACCCTAAACCTAACTCTAGCATTAACCCTAGCTCTAAAGCTATCCCTTAACCTAAGAAAAACCCTAAACCTAATGGTAACCCTAGACCTATCTCTAATTCTTAGGTTAACCAAAACTCTAACCCTAGTAATAGTCTTAACCCTAGCCATCATTCTAGCTCTAACCTGATCCCAAACTCTAACGCTAACCCTGACCCTTATTCTGACCCTAACCCTAGGTCTAAAACTGACCCAAACCCTAGACCAAACCCAAACACTAGCCCTAGATCTAAAGCAAATCCTAAATCTAGCCTTAATTTTACCCCTAGACCTAAACATAAACCTACCCTAGCGCTAACAATAACACTACCCTAACCCTAGACCTAAACATAGTCCTAATTCTGGCTGTAACCCTAACACTAACTCTAACCCAAACACCGACTCTGCCTTTAGAGTAAACCTGTCTCTAAATCTGACCCTACCGAAAATCTAAACCTAACACTAGACCTAGCCATAACCCTAACCCTACAACTAGCCCTCAACATAACCCTAGCTCTTACATTACCCATAACCCTAACCCTAGCCCTAAACCTAACACAAAACCTATACCTAATCCTAAGCCTATATCAAGCCTCAAGCATAACCCTAACCCTAACCCTAGCCCTAACCCTAACCTAACTCTCTCCTTAGTCCTAATCCTAGCTCAAATCCTAAACATTATTCTAAACATAAACCTACACCTATCCCTCAATCTAACCCTATCACTAGCCCTAATCCTAACCTTAACCCTAGCCCTAAACCTAGCTCTAAACCGACCCATTACTCTAAACCTAAACCTAAACTTATTGATAATTCTAGGCTTAATGTTAAACCTAAACCTATCTGGAAAACTAACCCTAGACCTAACCTTAAATCTCACACTTGCCATAGACCTAACCCTAGCTCAAAACCTAATCCTTACTATAAACCTAAACATAACCATAGCCCTAACTCTAAGCCTAAACCTCAATCTAACTTTAAACATACCCCTAAATCTACATCTAATGGTATACATTACCCTAACCCTAACCCTATCCCTAATGATGTCACTAGCCCTAATCCTAACCTTAACTCTATGAGTACTATAATCTTATCCCTAGAAGTAACCCTAAACCTAACCCTCACCCTAACCCTAACCCTAGCTCAAAACCTTATCCTTTTGCTAAACATAAACCTAAGCCTAAACCTAGTTTTAATCCTAACCCTAACACTAATTCAAGACCTATTCCTAACCATAAACCTAGCCCTAAACTTATCTCTAATTCCATCCATTATACTAAACATAACCCTTACCCTAATGCGAACCCTAGGCCTAATCTTAACCCTATCACTAACCCTAACCCTATCAATTACCCTAAATCTAATGTAAACTCTAAACAAAACCCTATCAGTACCTAACCCACACCCTAGTGCTAACTCAAGCCCTAACCATAAAACCTAATCTAAAGCAAACTCTAACAATGACCCTGACCGTAATAAGTCTCCTAGCTCTAAGGCTGAATTTACATTAAACCTAACACTTACACTAGACCTAGCCATAACCCTGATCCTAAAATTATCCCCAACCATAACCTTAGACCTGACATTAGCCATAGTTCTAATCCTAGTCCTAAACTTAACACAAACCCCAGCCCTTATCCTAGCCCTAAACCTAGCCTTAATCCTATCCCTAAACCTAACTTTAGGCCTAAACCCAAAATTAACCCTAGCCCTAATCTTAGCCCTAATTTAGTCCTATTCCTAACCTTAGCCCTAACCCTAGCCCTAAGACTAAATCTAACTCCCACCCTAACCCAATCCCTAGTTTGAACCCTATTCCTTACCAGAACCCTAATCCTAGCCCTGACCGTAGCCCTATCATTAGCTCTAGCCCTAACCTAGATCTAATTATAACTCTAAATCAAAACCTAACCCTAGGCCTAAACCTTACTCTAAATCTAACACTAGTCCTAAAACAAAAACCAAGCCATAACCCTAACCCTAAACCTTAACCTAAACCAACCCTTAACCCTAACCCTAACCTTAGCTCTAATTCGAGTTTTAAGCTGAAAACTAGAACTAACACTGACCCTGACTGTGACCATAATACTAACCCTAGTCTAAACATCAAACTAACCCTATATCTAAACCTAACACTAGACCTACCACTAACCCTAACCCTAAATTTAACCCTAATTGTAACCTGGTACTTACATTAGCCTTACCCCTAACCCTAGCACTAAGTTAACCCCAAACCTATCCCCAAACCAAGCCCTAACCCAAGTTTTAACCCTAAACCTAATCCTAAACCTATCACTAATCAAAATCATAACCCTAGCCCTAACCCTATCTCTAACCCTATCCATTGCCTTAACCATAACCCTAGGCCTAAATTAATCCTATCCCTAATCCTAAACCTGTGCATTATTCTAATCCAAACCTAATCCCTAAACCTCACCTATAATTAAACTAACACAAACCATAAAGATAATTCAAGCCCTAACTTTAAATATTAACCTATCCCAAATTTCTAAACCAGAACCTGACTCTAATACACGTAGCTCTAAACCTGACCCTAACTCTAAACCTAACACTTATATTACGTGTAGCCATAAACATAACCGTAAAACTATCTTTAAACATAACCCTAGATCTGATATTAGCCCCAGCCCTAATCCTAACCTAACACGAAAATAAAGCATAGCCCTAATCTTAGCCCTAAACCTAGCCTTAATCATAACCCTAAACATAATCATAGCCCTAACCCTAATTCTAACACTCACCCTATCTCAAAACCTAGCTATAATGCCATTCCTTACCCTAAACTTAACCCTAACCCTAACCATAACCCTAACGCTAGGCCTAAGGTGAACACTAACCCTGGCCCTAATTCTAGCCCAAATTTTACCTATCCCTAACCGTAACCCTAACCCTAGTCCTAAGACTAACTCTAACACTAGCCCTATCTCTACTTCTAACCCTATGCATTCCCATAATCCTAACTCTAGCCCTAACCCTAGCCCTAAACCTAGCAACAACAACTGTCTAATCTTTATTCCTATTCCTAACCCTAGATCTAACCCTAACTCTAAATCTAACCCTAAGCCTAAGCCAAAGCCTAACATTAACACTAGCCCTAGTCCTAAAGCTAATCATAAAAATAGTACTAACCCTAAACCTTAGAGTAAAACAAACCTGAGCATTAGCCCTAACCCTAAACCTTAACTTAAACCAAAACTTAACACTACACCTAGACCTAACACTAGCCCTAATTTGAGTCCTAATCTTAACCTTCATACTAACACTAACTCTGACTCAAATCCTAACACTCATCCTAGCTCTAACACCACCCTAACCCTAAAACAAACCCTTACAGTAACCCTAGCCTTAATTCTAGTCCTAACCCTAACCCTAAAAGTAAACCTGACCCTGACTATTAACCTTAATTAACACAGCTCTAAATTTCAACCTAACCTTAAACCTAATCCTAACACTAGAGGTTTAACCCCTAATCATCACCCTAAAACTAACCCCCAAAAAACATATTTCTTACGTTAGTCATTGCTCTAAACCTAGACTTAATCCTAACACAGAAACTAGCCCTAATCCGAGCCGTAAACCTAGCTTTAACCCCAACCCTAGTCCTAATCCTAGCTCTAACCCTATCCCTTACCCTATGCCAAACCATAAACCTAGTGCTAATCCTAATCACAATCCTAATCCTAATCCTTAACCTAACCCAAACCCTAACCCTACTACATAGTGTTAGCTTTTGGGTTAGGTTAAGGATTAGGATTAGGATTTGGTTAGACCTAATCCTTAATCTAAACCAAACACTAACCCTAGTCCTCATTCTAGCTCTAACCATAAACCAAACCCTAACCCTAACCCTGACCCTTATTCTGACCCTAACAGTAATCATGGGTCTAAACTTGAACCTAACCCTAAACCGAACCCTAATACTAGCCTTGCTGGTAAACTTATACCTAATCCTAGCCCTATCACTAGCCATAGACCTAAACCAAATCCTAATCTATCCATAACTCTATGCCTAGACCTAAAGAAAACCTAGCCCTAGTCCTAATAATAACCCTTAGCCTAAAGACAAAAACAAACCTTTCCCCTAATCTTAACCCTTGTCCTAATACTGGCTTTCACATTAACCATAACCTTAAACTGAACACTGACCCTGACACCAACACTAACCCTAGCTCTAAACATCACCCTAACCCTAAACCTAACCCTAAAACTATACTTAGGTCTAACATTAACCCTAAAAATAGCCCTATCATAGCCAAGTTCTTACATTTGCCATAGACCTAACCTATTGCAAAACCTAGCCCTAACCCAAGCCCTACCATAGCTTTCACCCTAAAGCTAACCATAACACTAACCTTAGCCCTAATCCTAAGCATAACACTAGCCCTATGACTAGGTCTAAGCCTATCCATTACCCTAATGATAACCCTAAGACTTCTGCTAACCCTAGGCCAAACCCTAATCCTATTCTTAATACTAACCCTATCCATTATCCTACACCAAACCTGAACTCTAAACGTAAAGCTATCATTAACCTATCCCTAACTGTAATGATAACTTGAGCCTTATACCTAAACCTTAATCTAATAAAAACACTAACCCTGACCCTGACCCTAATAATACCCATAGTTCTAAACCTGACCCTAACAAGAAACCTGACCCTTACAATAGACCTAGCTATAAACCTAACCCTAAAACGCTCCCTAACTGTAACCCTAGACCTGACATTAGCTCTAGCTCTAATCCTAGTCCAAATCCTAACACAAAACTTAGCCCACATTCTAGCCATATACCTCACCTTAATCATAAACCTATCCCTAAGCATAACCCTAAATCTAATCCTCACTCTAGTCCTAAAAGTAGCTATAATCCCATCCCTTAACCTAAACCTAACCCTAACCCTAACTCTAACACTAACCCTAGCCCTAAATTTAGGCCTACCCCAACACTAACCCTAGTCCTAATCCCAGCCCTAATTTAACCCTATCCCTAACTCATCCCTAACCCAACCACAAGACTAACTCAAACTCTCACGCTAGCCTTATACCTAGTTCTAAAGCTATCCCTTACCATCACCCTATACCTAGCCCTAAACTTAGCCCTAATCCTAGTCCTACCCTTACCACTAGCTCAAAGCCCAGCTCTAACCCTAACTCGAAATCTAACCCTAAACCTAAGCCTAAACCTCACACTAACACTAGCCCTAATCCTAAAATTAATCCTAAAACTAGCCCTAACTCTACCCCTAGCCCTAAAACAAAACCGAATCATAACCCTATCCCTAACACTTAACCTAAACCAAACCCTAACCCTACACCTAGCCCTAAACCTATCTCTAATTGAAGTCCTAAACCTAACCTGAAAACTAATCTGGACTCTGACTCTGACCCTAACATTAAACCTAGCTCTAAACATCATCATAACCATAAACTTAACCCTAACGGTAGACTTAGCCCTAATCCTGACCCTGTCACTAGCTCTAATCATATCGCTACTTTGTACATTCGCTGTAGCCTTAACCCTAGCCCTAACCTAATCCCAAACCTAGCCTGTTTTTAAGATTTATTTTTTACTTTTTGGTGAACACAACATCTTTATTTTATTGGTATGTAGTGGTGAGGATAAAACCCAGTGACCTGTACATGCCAGACGAGTACGCTACTTCTTGAGCCACATCCCCAGCCGCTAAACCTAGCTTTGACCCTAAACGTAAATCTAATCATAACGCAAACAAAAGCCCTAATCCTATACATAACCCTACCCCTAATCTTAGGTCTAACCCTATCCATTACCCTAATGATAATTCATTATGCTAACCCTAGGCTTAACCCTAACCCTATCATTACACTAAACCACACCTCAATCCTAACCCTAATCCAAACAAAAGCCCTAATCCTATACATAACCCTACCCCCAATCTTAGGTCTAACCCTATCCATTACCCTAGTAATAACTCTTATGCTAACCCTAGGACTAACCCTAACCCAATCCATTACACTAAACCACACCTAAACCCTAAACCTAACACTTTCATTACCTTAACCCTAAACCCTAATGATAATTCAAGTCCTAAACCTAAACCCTAACTTAACTCAAACCCTCAACTTTTCCTGACCCTAATAATAACCGTCACTCTAAAACTGACCCTTAGTATAAACCTAACCCATACACTGGACCAAGCCATAAACCTAACACTAAATCTATCCCTACCTGTAACCCTAGACCTGACATTAGCCCTTGCCTTAATACTAGCCCTAACCCTAACACAAACATTAGCCCTCATACTAGCCCTAAATCTAGCTTTAATCCCTAAAGCTAAACCCTAGACCTAACCCTAATACTAACCCTTGCCCTAGCCCTCAGCCTAGCTATAACCCAATACCTTACCCTAAATGAATTCCTAATTCTAACCCTAACCCAAGGCCTAAACCTAATACTAACACTAGCCCTAATTTAGCTCTATCCCTAACCCTAACCCTAACCCTAGCCCTAAGACTATCTCTAACTCTCATACTAGCCCTATCACTAGTTCTAACCCTATACCTTACCATATTCCTAAACCTAACCCAAACCCTAGTCGTAACCCTTGCCTAATCCTTAGCCCTAACCATAACCATAGATCAAAACCTAACTCTAAATCTAACCCTAACCTGAAGCCTAAACCTAACCATTATAAATACACTTATATTTAGACTCTGGGTCTACAGATGTTAGCTTCAATTTTTACTTAGAATATAGTCATTAGTTTCATAAAAGGCATACCATTTCTGGAGGTGTATAGAGAACTGAGGGTCAGGGGTAAGATGTTATGTTAAGGGAGAAAGGAATGAGGACATGTGATTAATCTAACTTAGCAACTTTGGAGGAGAACCCTACTAAATAGACAGGGGGAATTTATGGAAGAAGGTATAAATTCAAACTCCTTATCTGTATTCATAAAATTACCCTATGTATAAATAGTAAAAGTTAGGAGGCTGAAAGTGGAATAGAGGGAGAAAGAAAAAAAGAAGAAAAAATAACAAGTAAATAGAGGGAGAAAGAAAATAAGAGCAAATAAAGAGGTGGTGAGATGGGGCCTATGTAATTCCTCTATATTATACTATTCTAGTGATTCAGTTCTTAAAGTCCAATTTCATGGAAAGTTCTTGGTTTCACATATGTTGACGTTGTGAGGACCAGAGGGGAAATGTAGCGGAGAATGGATGAGAAGATCAAGAAAATAAAAGTAAGAAAAAAATAGTCTCTCAGAACTCTGTTTTCTTTTCTTGCAGTAGGTGGAGTTGTCTATTCCTAGCTTGAGTCTCTGTGCTCAAGGTGGTGGAGGTAGCCAGGGTGAGAGAGCTTGAGCTTCTACCTGGAGCCTTCCTACTCTTAGTCTCTGAATTGGAAACCAGGTGCCTGTACAATTGCTGTTCCGCATTGATAGCTACACCCCCAAAAGCTTGTGAGAAAAACATTGAGTTATCACAGCTGGAGGTAGGAGAGTTGGAAACCCCTTACCTGATAAGCTGCAGAACCCAGATGGTAGCCACACCCAGTGATAGATGATGAGTAAGGTTTTGCAAGATGGATTCCATCTATTACCCATGTATGGTGTTTGGTGAAGTGGGTGGTTCTGGAGTGACCTTGTGCTGTGTCCAGAGCTCGGTCTGGTGATTCTCAAGCAAAGTCTCTGTGGTCTGTGCTGCCTTCCGTCTGCGCAGTAAGCACCCATGTGGCTGAGACTGCTATATGCGCCCACAGAAACTGCACAGCCAAGCCTTCCATCTGAGCTGAGAGCACCCATGGGGCCCTAGTTTTCTTCATATTTCTATGATACTGGGCAGGATTAACCTTTTACTTAGCCTAACTATGCTCCACAGGTTTGGGCCTTCTCGGTTCAAAGGTTCACTGTCAGGAACAGTTTGTATTTTAAGGTTTCCCTTCATTATGGCTTATTGATGTGAATGAAAATTGAGCTGGAAATCCAACAGGGTTGGCAGGAGGTGCTTGAAACTTCACACAATCAGTTCTCAATGGGCAGTCTCTGGTTTCTTTCTTTTGAAGATAGGCCAAAATGAAGCATGCAAAAGAAACTGTATCCGAGAGCCCTTAAGAAGAAAATAGAGAAACGTGTATGTAATGAAATAAGTCTCCCAACAATTTGATCAGATTTCTTTGATACTGCACAGTATTCATATTTTAGCTTTCTGCACTAGGCTCCCCAAGGTTGGCACTTCTAGGATCAATGGTTCTCTAAACAGGTAAGGGTTAGTGTTAAAGTTAGGGTTAGGGCTAGCTTTAGAGATAGTGTTAGGGTTAGAGTTTGTTTTGTTCAAATTTCTTTGATACTGGGAAGATTTATTATTCCTATCCTTACTATGTGCCCCAGTTTTGGACCTTCTTGGTTTAATGGTCCACTGTTTGGAATAGTTTGTTTTTAATGTCTCACTTCATTTTGACCTATATGGGTAAATGCAAATGAAGCTGGAAATCAGAGGGTTGGAGCTAGCTGGTTGAAACTTCACATTCTCAATCAGTTGTCTGTGGGCACTCTCTGGTTTCTTCCTTATAAAGATAGCCATAAGCTGAAGCATGCAAAACAAGTTTATCCAAGAGCACTTTAGGAAAAAACAGGGCAATATGCATGTACTGAAATACCTCCCCCAATTATTTGGTCACATTTCTTTGATACTGTGTAGGATTCATCTTAAGCTTCCCCACTAGTCTCCCTAAGTTTAAAACCTTTATGATTAAAGGTTCTCTTAACAGGTTATGCTTAGGGTTATTGTTAGAGTTAGGGCAAGTGTTATAACTAGTTTTATGGTTAGAGTAATTTTTTTTAATTTATTGGATACTGGGCAGCATTTACCTTTTTCTTATTCTTAGTATGCTTGCCATGTTTTGGCCTCCTAGGTAAAATGGTTTGCTCTCAGAAGCAGTTTAATTTTCATGTTTCACTTCATTTTGCCCTATAGGGGTGAATGGAAATGGAGCTGGACTCAAACAGGGTTTGTGCTAGCTACTTGAAACTTCACACCCTTAATCAGTTCTCAGTGCACATTCTCTCATTTGTTTCTTGTAGTAGTAGCCTAAAGCTGAATTAGAAAGAAACAGCTTTATTTGTGAGCACTTTAGGAGCAAGCTTCAATATTTTGGCATGGATTACTTTGATATTGTACAGGATTCATCATTTTCCTAGTCTTAGTAGGATCCCCATGTTTGGGTTTTCAAGGTTTGCCAGTTCACTCTCAGGAACAGTTTAAAGTTTTAGGTTTCACTTTATTGTGGCCTATAGACGTAAATGAAAATGGAGCTGGAAACCAAACAGTCAGTACTAGATGCTTGAAACTTCACACACTCAATCAGCTGTCTGTGGGTGCTCTCTGGGTGTTCCTTGTGCAAGTACCTTAAACTGAAGCATGAAAAAATAATTTATCCAAGAGCACATTAGGAGAAAACAGGGAAATATGCACGTACTGAAATACCTCCCCCAATTATTTGGTCAGATTTCTTTGATACTGCACAGGATTCATCTCTTTGCTTGCCCCACTGGGCTCCTTTATTTGGGGACTACTCTGATCAATCGTCTTATAAACAGGTTAGGTTAGATTTAGTATTAGATTAGGGCTAGGGTTACAGCTAGTGTTTGAAGATTTAGTTTTGTTCAAATTTCTTGGATACTGGGAAGGATTAAACTTTTACCTAGCCTTACTATATTCTTTAGGTGTGGACCTCTTGGGTCAAGGATTTGCTTTCCTGAACAGTATGTGTTTTAAGTTTTCATTTCATTTTGACCCTAGGTGTGTAAATGGAAATGGAGCTGTAAATCCAACAGAGTTGGTGCTAGCTACTTCAAACCTCACACACTCAATCAGTTTTCTATGGGCATTCTCTGGCTTATTTCTTGGAAAAGTAGCCCTAAGCTGAAGAATGCAAAGCAACTTTATGTGAGAGCACTTTAGGATAAAACAGGAAAATATACATGTACTGAACTACCTCCCCAATTATTTGGTCAGATTTATTTGATAGTGTGAAAGATTCATCTATTAGCCTATCCAACTTGGCTTCCCAAGTGTGGGACTTCTAGGATCAAAGGGACTCTAAACAGGTTAAGTTAGTTTTACTTTCAAATTTCTATGATACTGTGCAGTATTCATTTTTTTTCCTATTTTGACTATACTCCAAATGTTTGGGCCTCCTACATAAAGGATTTGCCCTCAGTAAGTTTCAATTTGATTTTTCCCTTCTTTTTGCCCTATAGGTGTGAATTGAAATGAAGCTATTAATCGAACAGAGTTTGGGATAGCTGCTTGAAACTTCACATACTCCATCAATTTTCAGGGAGCATAATCTGGTGTTTGCCATGGAAGTAGCCCAAAGATGAAGTAAAAAGTAACAGCTTTATCTCTGAGCGCTTTAGGAGCAAGCACAATACCCATGTACTGAAAGAGCTTCAGATAGTTTTTGGTTGGATTAATTTACTGTACAAGATTAATCCTTGACCTAGGTTAGTAGACTCCCCAAGTTTGGGCCTTCAAGTTTCAATGGTTCAATGTGAGGAACAGTTTGAATTTTTAGTTTTCGCTTACTTAGGGCCTATAGGTGTGAATGCAATGGAGCTGGAAATCAAACAGGGTTGGTGCTAGCTGCATGAAACTTCACACACTCAGTCAGCTTTCTGTGGGCACTCTTTATTTTTTCTTTGTGAAAGTACCTTAAGCTGAAGCATGAAAAACAATTTATCCATGAGCATTCTAAGAAAAAAACTGGAAAATATGAATGTATTTCATATGAATAAATATGAAATACTTCCCCCAATTTTTCATCAAATTTCTTTGATACTGCACAAGATTCATCTGTTAAGTTGCACCACTAGGCTCCCCAAGTTTGGGACTTCTGTGATCATAGTTACTCTAAACAGGTTAGAATTTGATTAGGGTTGGATTAGATCTAGTGTTAGAGTTAGAGTGAGTTTTTTTCAAATTCATTTGATACTTGGCATAATTCATCTTTTACCTAGCCTTACTATTTTCCCCAGGTTAGGGCCTTATCCCTTCAATGGTTTGCTGTCAGGAAAAGTTTGTATTTTAAGGTTTCCTTCATTTTGACCTATAAGCGTAAATGGAAATGGAACTTGAAGTCAAACAGGGTTGGTGCTCGCTGCTTAAAACTACACACACTCAATCAGTTCTATGAGGGCACTCTGGTTTCATCCTTGTGAAAGTTTCCCAAAGCTGAAGCATGCAAAAACATCCCTAACCCTAACCCTAACCCTAACCCTAGCACTAAGACTAACTATAATCCTAGCCCTAAGACTTACCCCAAATCACACCCTAGCCTTATCCCTAAACCTAACCCTAATTCTAGACTTAATCCAAACCATATATTAGCCCCAACCCTAGCTCTAAACCTAACCATTACACTAAACATAACCCTAACCCTAATGGTAACCCTAACCCAATTGCAAAACCTAACTCATTCATTACCCTAAACATTAACTGAAACCTATACTAAAACCTATCCATTACCCTAATCCTAAACCTAACCCTAATGCTAATTCGAGCCTTAACCCTAAACCTTTCACTAAACCAAATGCTAACCCTGACCCTGACCCTGACCCTAATAATAACCCTAGCTCTAAAGCTGACCTTTAACCTAAACCTAATTCTTACACTACACCTAGCAATAACCTAACCCTGAAACTATTTTTAACATTAACCCTAGAACTGATCTTAGCCCTAGATCTGGTCCTAGCCTTTACCCTAACAGAACCCTAGCCTTTAACCTTGCCCTAAACGTAGACTTAATCCTAAACTTAAACATAACCCTGGGCCTAATCCTAATTCTATCCTGCACCCTATCCCTAAAGCGAACTATAACCCCACCCATTCCCCTAACTTTGACACTAACCCTAACATAACCCTTGCTCTAAACATTACCCTAACCTTAAACCTAACCATAACACTAGACATAGCCCTAAACCTAACCCCAAAACTAGCACTAATTGCAACACTAGTTCATACATTACCATAGCCCTAATCCTAGCCCTAACCAAACCCAAAACCAAGCCCTAATCCGAGCCTTAACCCTAGCTTTAAACCTAACCCTAAACCTAACCCTAACCTAGTACATAGCCCTAAACTTTACCCTAACCCTAGCCAGAATTCTAACCATAATTCTAGCCCTATCACTAGCTCTAACCCTATCCATTACCCTAACCATAACCATAATTCTAATGGTAACCCTAGGCCTAACCCTAAATTTATCCCTAACCCTAACCTATTTCATTAACCTAAACCTAACCTGAATTCTAAACCTAACCCTATCATTACACTAACTCTAACCGTAATGCCTAAACCCAAAACTTTAACCCAACCCAAATTCTAACTCTGCCCCTCCCCATGATAATATACCTAGATCTAATCCTGACCCTACCCCTAAACCTAACGTGTATACTAGACGTAGCCATAAACCTAACCCTAAAACTATCCCTAGCCATAATCCTAGACCTGACATTTGCCCCAGCCATAATTCTAGCCCTAAACTTAACACAAATAAAACCCATAACCCTAATTCTAACCCTAGCCATAATCCTATCCATAACCCTAGACTTAAATTTACCTCTAATCCTATCAATTACCCTAAACAAAACCCTAATTATAAGGCTAACCCTAGGCCTAAATCTAACCCTATCCCTAACCATAAACCTATCCCTTATGCTAAATCTATCTTGAACCCTAAACAAAATCCTATCATTTTCCTTACCCAAATCCTAATTCTAATTTGAGGCATATGCTAAACCCTAAGCTAAACAAAACCCTAAACCTGACCCTGACCCTAATAATACCCCTAGCTCTAAATTTGACCCCTACCTGAAACCTAACACTTACAATAAACATAGCCATAAACCTAATCCTAAAACTATCTCTAACCATAACCCTAGACCTGACATTGACCCTAACACTAATCCTATCCCTAACCCTAACACCAACCCTAGCCCTCATCCTAGCCCTAAACCTAGCCTTAATCATAACTCTAATGAACCCCTAGCCCTAACCCTAATTCTAACCTTCACTCTAGCCATATCCCTAGCTCTAACCCAATCATTTACACAAAACCTAACCCTAAGCCTAAAACTAATCCTAGGCCTAAACATAACCATAAACCTAGCCCTATTACTAGCCCTAATTAAGCCCTATACGTAACCAATCACTAAGCTTATCCATAAGACTAACTCTCACTTTCAACCTAGCCCTATTCCTAGTTCTAACCCTATCCCTTACCATAACCCTAATCCTAGCCATAAACCAAGACCTAACAGTAGCCCTATACTTAGCCCTAGACCTAACTCTAGATTTAATCCTAAATCCAAATCTAACTTTAACCCTAAGCCTAAACCTAAGCCTAACACTAGCCCTAAACCTAATGCTAAGCCTAAAACCAGCCCTAACCATAGCCCTAGCCCTAAAACAAAACCAGGCCATAGCCCTAACTTTAAAACTTAACCTAAACTGAAACCTAACCCTACTCCTAGCCCTAACCTTAGCCCTAATTTGAGGCCAAAACCTAACGCTAAAACTACTCTGACCTTGAATTTGACCCTAACACTAACCCTAGCTCTAAACGTTATACCTAACTCTACCACTAGACCTAGTCCTAATCCTAATCCTATAAATAGCCCAAATCAGAACCCTAATCCATACATTGGCCATAACTCTAAAACTAGCCCTAACTCTAACCAAAACCTAGCCTTAATGCAAGACCTAACCCAAGATTTAACCCTAAACCTAAACCTAACACTAGTCATAACCCTAACCCTAAACATAGCCCTAATCCGAGCTCTAATCCTATCCCTTACCCTAAGCTAACCCTAACCCTAATGCTAACCCTAGGCCTAACTAATCCTTAGCCTAACCCAAACCCTCACCCTATTACTAGTCCTAACCCTAGCCCTCATTCTAGCTCTAACCATAACCCAAACCCTAAACCTAACTCTGATATTTATTCTGATCCTGAAGGTAACCTTATGTCTAAAACTGACCCTAACCATAAACTGAACCCTAACATTAGCACCAGAAATAAACCTATACCTAAACCTAACCCTAACACTAGCCCTAGACCTAAACCTGATCCTAACTCTAGCCATATGTCTGGCCCTAGACCTAAACAAATACCTAGCCCTAGCCCTAATGATAAACCTTAACCTAAAACAAACACTAACCCTACACCTAGACCTAACTCTAGTGATAATATTGGGTTTAACCCTAAACCTAACTTTAACCCCAACACTGACCCTGACCCTAACACTAACCCTAGCTCTAAACATCACAATTACAGTAACCCTAACTGTATCATTTGATCTAGCCGTAACACTTACCCAAAAATAGACCTAATCATAACCCTGGTTTATACACTATTTGTAGGCCTAACACTAGCCCCAAACTAAACCGAAATCTGGCCCTAAGCCGAGCACTAACCCTAGTTTTAACCCTAACCCTAAAACTAGCCCTAATCCACACCCTAACCCTAGATCTAACCATAGTTTTACCCTATCCATTACCTTAATCTAAACCCTAAACCTAATGCTATCCCTAGTCCTAAAACTAATCCAGAGCCTAACCCAAACTCTAACCCTATTACTAGTCAGAACCCTAACCTTCGTTCTAGCCCTAACCCTAACATAAACCCAAACCCTAACCCTGACACTTATTCTGACCCTAACACTAACCACAGTTATAAACCTGACCCTAACCCGAAACTGAACACTAACATTAGCCCTACCAGTAATAATATACTTAAACCTAAACCTAACACTAGCCCTAGACTTAAACCTAATCCTAAATCTAGCCATATCTCTAGCCCTAGACCTGAACAACAACCTAGCCCTAGGCCTAACAATAACTCTTAACCTAACCCAAACACTAACCCTACCCATAGACCTAATCCTAGTCCTAATTCCGGCACTAAACCCAACACTAACTCTAACCTGAACACTGGCCGCTACCCTAACATAATCCTAGCTCCAAAGCTCACCCTAAACAAAAACCTCATCCTAACACTAGACCTAGCCATAACCCTAACCCTAAAACTAGCCCTAATCATAATCCTAGCTCTTATATTACCCATGTCCCTAACCATAGGCCTAAATTAACACAAAACCTAGCCCTAATTTTAGGCCTGAACATAGCCCTAAGTGTAACCCTAAACCTAAGCCTAGCCCTAACCCTAAACCTAAGCCTCACTTTAGACCTAACCCTAGCTCAAAGCCTAATCTTTACCCTTAACATAACCCTAGCCCTGTCCCAAAACCAAACCTAACACTAGCCCTAATCCTAACATTAACCATAGCCCTAACCATAGCTCTAATTATATCAACTACCCTAATCCTAGCCGAAATCCTAACGATAACTCTAGCCCTAACCCTAGCTCTAATTCTATCCTTTACCCTAACCATAATCCTAACCCTAATGCTAACAATAGCTTAACCCTAACCCTATCAAATTCCCTAAACCTATCCATTGCCCTGAAACTAACCTGAACACTAATCCTAAGCCTATTCATTACTCTAACCCTAAATCTAACGCTAATGCTAATTCAAACCCTAAACTTAAATCTTAACCTAAACCAAACCTTAAGCAGTACAGTGACCCTATTAATACACATATCTGTAAACTTGACCCTTACCCTAAATCTGACCCTTACACTAGACCTAATCATAAACATAAACCTAAACCTATCTCTAACTGTAACTCTAGACCTGACATTAGCCCTAGCCCTAATCCTAGCACTAACCCTAACATGAACACTAGCTCTCATCCTAGCCCAATACCTAGCCTTAATCATAACCCTAACCCTAATTCTAACCCTTTCCCTAGCCCTAAACCTAGTTATAACCCCATTGCTTACCCTAAACCTAACCCAAACCCTAACCCTAACACTAAACCTAGCCCTAAACTTAACCCTAGGACTAACCCTAACACTAACCCTAGCTCAAATCCTAAACCTATCCATAATTCTAGCTTTAAGACTAACTATAACTCTTGCCCTAGACCTAGCCCTAATTTTAACCCTATCACTTACCATAACCTTATTCATAGCCATAGCCTAGAATAACCCTAGCCCTAACCTTACACCTTGCCCTAACCCTAGATCTAAACCTAACTGTAAATTTAACCCTAATTCTATATCTAAACCAAACCTAACCCTAACACTAGCCCTAGTGCTAATGCTAATCCTAAAACTAGCCCTAAACATAGGCTTAGCCCTAAAAAAAAAAAAAAAAAAAAACTTAACTATAACAATAACCCTTAACTTTTACCTTAACCAAAACCTTACCTTATATCTAGCCCTAAGCCTAGCCCTTATATGAATCCTAATCTTAACCCTAAATCTACCCCTAAACCTGTCTCTGACCTTAACACTAACCCTAACTCTAAACGTCACCCTAAACCTAAACCTTAACCTAACACTAGACCTGGTCCTAACCCTAATTCTAAAATTAGTTCTAATCATAACCCTAGATCATACATTAGCCATTACCTTAAACCTAAATCTAACCAAACCTAGCCAAATTCTGGTACCTAATCCTAGCTTTCACCCTAACCCTAACGCTAACACAGCCATAGCCCTATCCCAAAACCTAGCTCTAACCTTAGCTCTAACCATATACTTTACCCTAGTCAAACCCCAACCATAATGCTAACCCTAGCCCTAAAATTAATCCTGAGTCTAACCCAAACCCTAACCCTATTACTAGTCCTAATCCGAGCCCTTATTCTTGTTATAACCATAACCCAAATTCTAACCCTAACCCTGACCCTTATTCTGATCCTGAACTTAAACCAAACCCTAACACTAGCCCTACCCATAACCCTATATCTAAACCTAACCCTAACACTAGCCCTAAAATAAATCAAATAATAAATCTAGTCTTATGTTTAACCAAGACCTAAACAAAAAACTAGCCCTAGCTCTAATGATAACCCTTAGACAAAGCCAAACACTAACCTTACCTCGAGACCTAACCAATCTTAATTCTGGCTCTAGCCCTAACCCTAACCCTAATCCAAACACAGATCCTGACACTAACACTAACCCTAGCTATAAAACTGACCCTAACAGAAACCTAAACCTATCATTAGGCCTAGCCATAACTGTAAACATAACCCTTACATTACCATAGCACTAAAACTAGCTCTAAACCTAACACAAAATGTAGCCCTTATCCTAGGCCTAAATCTAGCCCAAAGCATAACCCTAACCCTAACCTAACCTTATCCCTTACCTTAAGCCTAACCCTCACGCTAACCCTAACGCTCGACTTAGACCTAAACCTAGATAAAACTCAAAACTGAACCCTAAACATAAACCTAGCCCTAGCCCTAAACCTAATGCTAATCCTAGCCCTAATCATAATGTTAACACTAGCCCTGATACTATCTCTAAAATTATCCATTACCCTGAACCGAACCTTAACCCTAATGATAACACTAGCTCTAATCATAATTGTAAACCTAATCATAGACCTAACCCTAAACATAACCCTCATCATAGCCTTAACCCTAGATAAAACCCTAACCCTTACTCTAACACTAACCCTAGCCCAAAACCTAACGCTAACCCTCAGCATAAAACTACCCCTTACCCTAACCTGACATCTAACCCTATCCATTTCCCTAACTCAAATGATAATCTTAGCCCTAACCTTAAAACTAATCCTAAACCTAAAGCTACCACTGACCCTAACCTGACATCTAACCCTTTCCATTTACCTAACTCTAAAGATAACCTTAACTCTAACCCTAACATTAACACTAACCTTAACCAAAAATCTAACCCTAGATATAATCCTAAACCTAACCCTCACCCTAGCACTAACCCTAGCTCAAAACCTAACCTGTACCCTAAACCTAACCCAAACCCTAACCCTAGCCCTAGCCTAACCCTAACTCTAGCCCTAATAGTATTCTATAACCTAGCCCTAACCCTAGCTCTAAGGCTATTCATTACTCTAACAATAACCTTAACCCAAATGCTAACCCTATGCCTAATCCTAACCCCACCAATTACTCAAATCTTACCTTGAATCCTAAACCCAAACCTAACCCTAATTCTAAACCTAACACTAATTTGAGCCTTAACCCTAATATATAACCTAACACAAACATGAAACCTGACCCTGCCCCTAAAAATACACCTTACTCTTAACCTCGGCTTTACCCTAAACCTAACATTAGACCTAGCTATGAACCTAACCCTATAACTATCCCTAGCTGTTACCCTAAAACTGATATTATCCTTCTCCCTAAAACTTGCCCTAACCCTGACACAAATCCTAGCCCTCATCCTAACCTGAAATCTAGACTTAATTCTAACACAAAACTAACACTAGACCTAAACCTAATTCTAATCATCACCCTAACCCTAAACCTAGCTATAACCCCATCCCTTCCCCTAAATCTAACCCTAAACCTAATCTTAAACATAGCCCTAACCCTAGGCCTAACGCTAACACCAATCCTAGACATATTCCTAGCCCTAATTTAGCCCTAAACTTAACACTAACCCTAGCCTTAAAACTAACTCTAAATATTGCCCTAGCTCTATTCCTAGTTCTAACCCCAAAACTAGACATAACCTTAGCCCTAACCCTAGCCATAGCCCTAGCCCTAAAATTTACCATAACTCTAAATGTACCCCTAAGCCTATACTCACCATATCACTAGCAATCACACTAACATTAACCGTAAAAATACCCTTACCTTTAGCCTTAACCCTAAAACATTATGAGCCATAGAACTAATCCTAAACTTTAACCTAAACCAAATACTAACCCTACATCTAGCCCTAAGCCTACCCATATTTCTAGTCCTATCCCCAACCCTAAAACTAACCCTGACCCTGACTCTGAACCTAACACTAACCCGAGCTCAAAACATCACCCTGAACTTAAACCTAACTATAAAACTAGACTTAGCCCTAACCGTAACCCAAACATTTGCCTTAATCATAACCCTAGTTATTACATTAGCTGTATCCCTAACACTATCCCTAATATAACCCAAAATCTCGCCCTAATGTGAGCACCAATGCTAGCATTAACCCAAACTCTAAACATCAACCAAGTCCTAATGCTTAACCTAAACCTAACCCTAACTTTAATCCTTGCAATAACCCTAAACCTAACACTAACCCTAACACTAACGCTAACCATAAACCTAGCCATAACCCTAGCTCTAACCCTATCCATTGCCCTAACCCTAACCCTAATCCTAACCCTAATGCTAACCCTCGGCCTAACCCTAACACATTCACTAATCCTAAACTATCCATTGCCCTAAACATAACCCTAACACTAAACCTAACCTAACACTAAACCCAGAAGAAACACTAACCCTAAAACTAGCCCCAATTGT
Organism: Marmota flaviventris; assembly: GCF_047511675.1. Classification (NCBI taxonomy): domain Eukaryota; kingdom Metazoa; phylum Chordata; class Mammalia; order Rodentia; family Sciuridae; genus Marmota; species Marmota flaviventris. The sequence goes on from NW_027287672.1 coordinate 42,792, forward strand.
AATCCTACTTCTTACATTAGCCGTAGCCCTAAAGCTAACACCAAACCTAGCCTAGCCCTAATCCAAGCTCTAACCCTAGCTTAACCCTAACCCTAAATCTAACTCTATCCCTAACCCTAACCCTAACCTTGGCCCTAACACTAACGCTAACCCTATCCTTTACCCTAAGCCAAACTATAACCCTAAAGCTACACTAGTCTTAAACCTAATTCTTAGCCTAACACAAAACCTAACTCTATTACTAGTTCTAACCCTAATCCTCAACCTAGCTCTATCTCTATCCCAATCCCTAGCCCTATCCCTGACCCTTATTCTGACCATAACACTAAACATAGGTCTAAACCTGACCCTAAAACTAAACTGACCCCTAACATTGGCACTACCAGTAACCCTATAACTAAACCTTACCCTAACACTAGACCTAGACCTACAATTAATCCTTTATCTAGTGATAACTTGAGGCCTAGCCCTAAACAAAAACTTAGAACTTAGGCCTAGACCTAATAATAACCCTTAACCTAACCCCGACACTAACCATACCCCTAGACCAAACCATAGACCTAACGCTGGCCCTAACAATAAACTTAACCCTATACTGAACACTGACCCTTACCCTAACACAAACCCTAGCTCTAAAGCTTATCCTAACAAAAAATATAACCCTGACACTAGACCTAGCCATATCACTAACCCTGAAATTAGCCATCATCATAGGCCAAAACCTACCTCTAACTCTATGCATTACCCTAACCCTAACCCTAACACTAATGATAACCCTAGCCCTAACCCTCACACTGACTCTAACCCTAATCCTCATCCTAGTCCAAACACTAGCTCAGTCCCTAACCCTTAAACTTAACCTAACCCTAACACTAACCCATGGCCTAAACCTAAACCTAACCTAAACCCTAGCCCTAATCCTAACCTTAATGCTATACCTATCCCTAGCTCTAAGGCTAAATATTGCCCTAACTCTAACCCTAACCTTAATAATAACCCTAGCCCTAACCCTACCTCTAACCCTACCCATTACTCTAACCCTAACCTTAACCCTGATGATAACCCTAGCCATTACCCTAAATCTACCCTAACCCTAACCCTAGACATAGCCTTAAACCTATCCCTTGCCATAGAACTAACCCCTGCTCAAACCATAAAAATTACCCTCAACCTAAACCTAAGCCTATCCCTAATCTTAACCTTAAGCCAAAACATAATACTAACACAAAATCAAACCCTATCCAATACCCTAAACCTAATGATAACCCTAGCCCTAACCTAAAAACTTACCTTGACCCTAACTGTAACTATAACCTAGACCTAACCCTAAACCTAATTCTTGCACTAGAGCTAATCCTAGTTCAAACTCTAAACCATATCCTAAACCTGAACATAAACCTAACCCTAAGCCTAACCCTAACTCTAGCCATAATACAAACCATAACCCTAGCCCTAACCCTATCCATTATCCTAAGCACAACCATAAACCTAAGCCTAAACTTAGGCCTAACCCTAACCCTTATGCTAACTCTAACCCTATCAATTACCCTACACCTAACATGAACCCTAAACCAAAACATATCATTACCCTAACCAAACCCTAACGCTAATTCAAGCTCTAAAACTAAACCCTAACCTAAACCATACCTGAAACCTAATTCTTACCCTAATAATACCCCTGGCTCTAAACCTTACCCTTACCCTAAACTGAACCCTTACACTAGACCTAGCCATAAATCTCACCCTCAATCTATCCCTAATGTAAGCCTACAGCTGACACTAGCCCTAGCCCTAATTCTTGCCAGAACCCTAAAACAAAACCTAGCCCTCATCCTAGCCCTAAACCTAGCCTTATTTATTATTAAACAAAACCATAACACTAGCCATAACCAAATTCTAACCTTTGACCTAGCCCTAAATCTAGCTCTATCTCATGTCTTCTTCTAAATATAACCCTATCCCTAAACCTACTCCTAAGCCTAAAACTAGGCCTAACCCTAATACAAACGCCAGACCTAATCCTAGCCTGAATTTAGCCCTAAACCTAACCTAACCCTAGCCCTAAGAATAACTCTAACTCTCGCCTTAGTCCTCTTTCTAGTTTTAACCCTATCCCTTACCATAATTCTATCACTTCCCTTTACATTAGCCCTAACACTAACCTTGAACATAAAAACCAAAACCTAAGCCTACACCTAGCCCTAAACCTAGCCCTAATTCGAGTCCTATCCCTAACCCTAAAACAAACCCTGACCCTGCCTCTGACTCTAAGACTAACCCTAACTCTAAACATCACTCAAAACCTAAACCTAAACCTAACCCTAGCCCTAGCCCTAACTCTAACCCTAAAACTAGTTCTAATCATAACCCTAGTTCTTACATTGGCTGTAGCCCTAAACCTAGCCCTAACCTAACCCAAAACCTACTCATAATCGGAGCCCTAACACTAAATTTAACCCTAACCATAACCCTAATTCTAGCCCTAAACCTTACCCTAACCCTAACCCTAACACTTGATATAACCCAAACCCTAACCCTAACCTTAGCCTTTATCCTAACCATAAACCTAGCCCTAACCCCAGCTATAACCCTATCCATTACCCTAATCCTAATCCTAACCCTAATGCTAACCCTAGGATAACCCTAAACCTATTCCTAACCCTAAACCTATACATTACCATAAACCTAACCTGAACCCTAAACCTAACCATATCCGTAAACCTAATCTTAACCCTAATAATATTAACCCTAAAACTATCTCTAACTATAACCCTAGACATGACATTAGCCCTAGCCCTCATAAAGCCCTAACCCTAAAACAAACTCTAGCCCTAAACCTATTCCTAGTCTTAGTCTTAATTCTAAACCTAACCCTAATTTTAACCCTCACCCTAGTTCTAAAGCTATCTATAACATCATACCTAACCATAACCATAACCATAACCCTAGCCATAAACCTAGGCTCAGCCTTAATACTAAACCTAGCTCTAATCATAGCCCTAATTAAGCCATAATTCTAACCCTAAATTTAATCCTAACACTGACTCTAACTCTCACCCAAGCCCTATACCTAGTTCTAACCCTATCACTTATGATAACTCAAACCCTAGACCTAACCCTAACCCTAACCCTCGCTGTAGCCCTAAACCTAGATCTAACCCTAACTCTAAATCTAACCCTAATCTTAAGTCAAAACCACACCTTAACACTAGCTCTAACCCTAACACTAATTTGAAACTAGCTCTAACCCTAGACCTAGCCCTCAAGACAAACCAAGCCATAGCAATGACCCTAATCCTTAACCTAAACCAAACCCTAACCCTACACCTAGCCCTAATTCGAGTCCTAATTCTAACCCTAGAACTAATACTAACCAAGACTCTGACCTTAACACTAACCCTAGCTCTACACATCACCCTATCCCTAAACCAATCCTCACACTAGACCTCAACCTAAACCTAACCCTAAAACTAGCCCTAAACGTAATGCCATTTCTTACATTAGCCATAGCCCTATACCTAACACAAAACCTAGCTCTAATTCAAGGCCTAACCCTATCTTTAACCCTAACCCTAACCCTGGCCCTAACCTTAACCCTATCACTAGTTCTAATCCTAGCTCTAACCCTATTTCTTACACTTAGTTAAACCCTCAACCTCTTGCTACCCTAGTCCTAACCCTAATTCTATGCCTACCCCAAACCCTAACTCTACTACTAGTCCTAAACCTAGCCCTCATTCTGGTTCTAAACTTAACCCAAACCCTAAACCTACCTCTGACCCTTATTCTGACCCTAACTATAAACTTAGTTTTAAACCTGAACCTAAACCTTATCTGAAACCTAACACTAGCCCTACCAGTAACCCTAACACTAAACCTAACACTAACAATAGCCCTAGACCTAAACCTAATTCTAAATATAGCCATAACACTAGCCTTAGCCCTAACAATAACTCTTAACCTAAACCAAACACTAACTCTACCCCTAGACCTACCCTAGTCCTCATTCTGGACCTAACACTAAAACTAATCCTAACCTGAACACTTACACTTACCCTAACAAAAATCCTAACTCTAAACATTATCCTAACCCAAAAACTAACCCTAACACTAGACAAACTCTAAATCTAGCCATAACCATAACTCTAGCTCTTACATTTCCCATATACCTAAAACTAGCCCTAAACCTCACACAAAATCTAGCCCTAATTACTGCCCTAAACAGAACCCTAAGCATAACCCTAACACAAACCTAGCCCTAACCATACCCCTAAACCTCGTTCTAGCCCTAACCCTAGCCCAAACCCTAAACCTCACCCTTACTCTAGCCCTAACGCTAACTGTAACCATAGCCCAAACCCTAGCTCTAACTCTATCCATTACACTTACCATAACCCTAAATCTAATGCTAACCCTAGCCCTAAACGAAATCCTAACCCTAACCTAGCCCTGACTGTAACCCTAACCTTTGCCCTAGCCCTAAAGCTAGCTCAATCCCTAATCTTTACACTTAACCTAACCTTAACAGTCACCCAAGGCCTAACCCTAACCCTAACTTCAGCCCTAATACTAACTTTAACCCTAGTCCTAACCCTAGTTCAAACCATACCCAATAACATAACCCTAAACTTAATGCTAATGATTACACTAGACCTAAAGCTAAACCTACCCTATCTCTAAACATAAACCTAACCCTAGAACTAACAGTAAATCTAACCCTAACCCTAAATCTAAGCAGCTCAAACCCTAACCCTAATCCTAAACCTAAACCTAATGCTAACCTCAACCTAACATTATATTTAACCTTACATCTAAACCTATTACCCTAACCCTAATGATAACCCTAGCCCTAACTGTAACACTAACCATGACCATAAACATAGACCAAACCCTAAATTAACCTTAGCCATAGCAAAAATCCTAGCTCAAATCCTAAACCATCGCCTAAACCTAATCCTAACTGTAACCCTTGCCCTAACCCTGTCCATAACCCTAACTCTAGCCCTAATTCTAACCATTATCCTAGCCCTAACACTATTTCTAACCCTATAAATTACCCTAAAAATATCCATAACCCTAATGCTAACCCTAGGCCTAAGCCTAAACCTATCACAAACCCTAACTGTATCCATTACCTTAAACCTAACCTGAACCCTAAACTTAACACTATCCATTAACCTTACCCTAATTCTAACTTAATGCTAATTTGAGCCTTAACACTAAACCTTAACCTAACCCAAACCCAAAGCCTGACCCTGACCCTAATAATACCCCTGCTCTTAATCTGACCCTTTCCCTAAAAATAACACTTTAATTTGACCTAGCCCTAAACCTAACCCTAAAAATATCACTAACTATAAACCTAGACCTGACATTAGTCCTAGCGCTAATTCTTGCCCTAAACACAACACAAAACCTAGCCCTAATCCTAGCCTTAAATCTAGCCTTAATCCTAAACCTAACCATAACCTTAGCCCTAACCCTAAAGCTAATCATAAAACTAGCCCTAACCCTAACCACAGCACTAAAACAAAACCGAGGGTTTGGGAAAGGGTTTGAGCTAGAATGAGGGCTAGGGTTAAGACTATTAATAGGGTTAGAGTTTTGATTAACCTAAGGATTAGAGATAGGTCTAGGGTTACCATTAGGGTTAGGGTTTTTCTTAGGTTAAGGGATAGCCTTAGAGCTAGGGTTAATGCTAGAGTTAGGGTTAGGGTTAGGGTTGAATATAAATTTTGAGCTCAGATTAGGGCTAGTTTTTGTGTTAGGATTAGGGCTAGATTTGGGCATTGACTAATGTAAGAGCCAGGGTTACAATTACGATTAGTTTTAGGGTTAGAGTTAGGGGTAGGTTTAGTGTTAGGTTTAGGTTTAAGGTTGGGGTAATATTTAGAGCTAGGGTTATTGTTAGGATATGAGAAAGCATCAGGGTTAGTTTTATGGTTAGGATTAGCACTCAAATAAGGGCTAGGGTTACTGTTTTGTTTAAGGTGAGGGCTATGTTTAGAGCTAGGGTGACTGTTAGGATATCAGTCAGGTCAGGGTTTGCTTTAAGGTTAAGGTTATGACTTGAATTAGGGCTAGGGTTACTTTTAGGGTTTGGTTTAAGTTTAGGATGGTGTATAGAGCTAAGGTCAGTGTTAGGATATCAGTAAGGTTAAGAGTAACTTTTAAGGTTAGGGTTAGGACTCGAATTAGGGCTAGGGTTATGTCTAGGTGTAATGTTAGGGTTTGGTTTAAGTTAAGGTTTAGGGTTAGGGCTGTTGCTCAGTTTTGTTTTAGTCCTAGGTTTAGGGTTTTGGCTAGTTATAAGATTAGCATTAGGGTTAGGGCTAGTGTTAGTGTTAGGCTTAGGCTTTGGGTTAGGGTTAGATTTGGATTTAGCATTAGATCTAGGATTAGGGCTAGGTCTAACTATAGGGCAAGTGTTAGGGCTAGGGTTATGGTTACAATAACAGATAGGGTTATAACTAGGGCTAGGACTAGGGTGAGAGTTAGAGTTAGTCTTAGGCCTAGGGTTTTGGTTAGTTTTAGGGATAAGGCTAAGTTAGGGCTAGGATTGGGGCTAGGGTTAGTGTTCAGCTTGGGCCTAGTATTAGGGCTAGGGTTATAGTTAATTTTAGGGTAAGGTATGTTGTTATATCTAGGTTTAGAGGTAGGGTGAGGGTTAGAATTTGGGTTAGGGCTAGGGTCAGGGTTAGGGTTATGATTAAGGCTAAATTTAGGGCCAGGATGAGGTCTAGGGTTAGTTGTAGGGTTAGGTCTAGCATTAGGGCTAGGGCTTATGTCAGGTCTAGTGTTACAGTTTGGGGTAGATTTAGGGTCAGGTTTATGTCTAGGTCTTTTGTAAATTTTAGGCTTAGAGTAAGGGTCAGGCTTAGAGATAGGTGTATTTTAGGGTCAGGATCAGTGTTAGGGTGTGTTTTAGGTTAAGATTTAGGGATAGGGATCAAATGAGCATTAGGGTTAGGGTTAGGGTTAGGGTAATTGATTGTGTTAGGTTTAGGTTTCAGGGAAGGTTTAGGGCAATGGAGAGCTTTAGGGTTAGCAAAAAGGTTAGGGTTATGCCTAGGGTTAGTATTAGGATTAGGGTTATCATAAGGATAATATATAGGTTTAGAGCTATGGTGAGGTTTAGGGTTAGGTTAGGAATAGGGCTAGAGTTATGTTAGGTTTTGAGTTAGAACTAGTAACCCTAGTTAGGGTAGGGTTAGGATTCATTTTAGGGTAAAGGTTAGGTTTTGTGCTAGGGTTAGGTCTAGGAAGAAGGTTAGGTTTAGTGTTATGGTGAGGGTTAGGTTTAGGGTTAGGGCTAGGGTTTTCATTAGGGTTAGCATTAGGTTTATGGTAATAGATTGGGTTAGATGTAAGGTTAGCTTGAATGCAAGGTTAGGTTTAGGTTTAAGTTTAGTCTTAGGACTAGGTTTACTGTTGGTTTTAAGGTAAAATTTAGGGTATGAGTTAGGGTTAAGGCTATGGCAAGGTTTAGGTTTAGTGTTAGGTCTAGGGATAGGTTTATGGTTTGGGTTAGGGTTTCAATTATGGTTAGGGATAGGGTTATCCTTAGGGTTAAGGTTAGAGTTAGACTAATGCCTAGAGTTAGAGCTAGTGTTAGGTTTAGGGTTAAGGTTAGGATTAGGGCTATGGTTGGGTTATGGTTAGGAATAGTGCTACGATCATGTTTGGGCTAAGGGTTAGTCTTTGAGCTAGGGTTAGGAATAAGGTGAGTGTTAGGGTTAGGGTTAGGACTGAGGTTAGGGTTAGGGTGAGGGTTATGCTTAGGGTAGGTTTAGGCCTCAATTAGGGTTAGGGTTCTTTAAGTTTTGTGTTAGATTTAGGCCTAGGTTTAGTGCTATGTGTAATGTAAGTTCTAGGGTTCTGATTAGAGCTAGTTTTAAGATTAGGCTTAACGATAGGTCTAGTGTTCGGTTTAGGTTTGGGGTTAGGGTCAGGTTTAAGGCTAGGTTTAACACTAGTGTCAGGGCCAGTGTTCAGGTTAAAGTTAGGGTTAGGGTGAAAGCAAAAATAGGACAAGGGTTAGATCAAGTGGTAAGGTTAGTGTTTGGTTTAGGTTAAGCGTTTTTGTTAGGGCTAGGACTATGTTTTTGTTTAGGTAAAGGGCTAGAGTAATAGCTAGATTTAAGATTAGGTTTAGGTCTAGGGCTAGTGTTAGGGTTAGGTTTAAGTATAAGTATACTGGTAGGGCTAGTTTCAGGTTTCAGTTTAGGGTCAAATTTAAACCTATAATTAGTGTTAGGGTCAGAATAAGGATGAAGGTTAGGGTGAGGTTTCGGTTAGGGTTAGATCTAGAATGAGGGCTAGTGTTAGGACTAGTGATAGTTATTTTGGGGGGTTGGCTAAGGATTAGGATTAGGACTAGAGTTAGCATTATGAAGAGGGTTTGGCTTAGGGTAATGGATAGGATTAGAGCTAGGTTTAGGGCTAGGATTAGGGTTAGATTTAGGGCTAGTTTTAGAATTAGGGTTTGGGTTAAATCTAGTATTAGGGCTTGGATTAGGCTATTTTTGTGTTAGAGTTAGGGCTAGGTTTTGGCTAAGGCCAATGTAATAATAGGGTTATGATTAGGGTTAGTTTTAGGGTTAGGGTTAGCGCAGGGTCTAGTGTTAGCATTAGTTTTAGGGTTACGGTGATATTTAGAGCTAAGGTTTGTGTTTTGATATGAGTCAGGGTGAGTGTTAGTTTATAAATAGGCCTAGGACTCGAATTAGAGCTTGGGTTATGGCTAGTTATGGGTTAGGGTTTGGTTTAGGTTAAGGTTTAGGGTTAGAGCAATGGCTCGGTTTTGTTTTAGGACTAGGCCTTGGGTTAGGGCTAGTTTTAGGATTAGCAATGGTATTAGAACTAGTTGTAGAATGAGGTTTAGGTTTTAGTTTAGGGTTAGATTTAGAGTTATGGTTAGATCTAGGGTTAGGGCTACGGCTAGGGTTAGGGATAAGGTTAGGGCTATTGTGAGGGTTACAGTAACGAATAGAATTATAAATAGAAATAGGGCTAGGTGTGAGTTAGAGTTAGTCTTAGGGCTAGGGTTAGGGGTAGGGTTAAGATTAGGGTTCAAATATGGTTAGGATTAGCGCTATGATTAGTGTTAGGGTTAGGCATATGGTTAGGGCTAAGGTTAGGGTTAGTTTTAGGGGAAGGGATGGGGTTATATAGCTAGGTTCAGTGCTAGGGTGAGGGTTATATTTAGCGATAGGGCTAGGGTGAGGGTTTCATTTAGGATTAAGTCTAGGTTTAGGGCTAGGATGAGGGCTAGGGTTTGTGTTATGGTTAGGGCTAGGATAAGGGCTAGGGCTAATGAAAGGTCTAGGGTTATGGTTAGGAATAGTTATGGATAGGTTTATGGCTAGGTCGAGTGTAAGGATTAGGTTTAGCATAGGGGTCAGATATAGAGCTAGGTTATTATTATGGTCAGAGTATGGGTTAAGGATTAGTTTGGGTTAAGGTTTAAGGCTAGGGCTCAAATTAGCATTAAGGTTAGGGTTAGGGTTAGAGTAATGGATAGAGTTAGGTTTACAGTTCAGGTTAGCTTTAGAGTAATGTATAGGGTTAGTGTTAGGGGTAGGGTTCGGGTTAGGCCTAGGATTAGTATTTGGTTTAGGCTTATATTTAAAGTAATGAATAGGTTTTGTGCTAGTGTTAGGGCTTAGGTTAAGGTTAGGATTAGGGCTAGGGTTTGGGTTACTCTAGGGCTAGTGTTAGGGTTAGGTTTAGGGTAAGTGTTAGGGTTTGAGCTAGGGTTAAGGCTAGGGCGAGGGTTATGGTTAGAATCAGGGCTACAGTTAGGGTTAGGGTTAGGGTTAGGGCTAGGTTTAGCATTAGGTTTAAGGTTATGTTTAAGATAATGCATAAAGTTAGAGCTAGGGTTTGGGCTATGTTTTCATAGGATGAGGGATAGGGTTAGAGTTAGGGTTAGAGCTAGGGTTATGTTTAGAGTAAGGGTTAGAGTTTGAGCTAGGGTTAGATCTAGGGCAAGCATTAAGTTTAGGGTTTGTGCTAGGGTTAGGGTTAAGGTTATGCTTAGGTCTAGGTTTAGGGCTTGTATTAGGGCTAGGTTTTGTGTGAGACTTATGGCTAGTGTTGTGGCAATGGATAATGTAAGAGCTAGGGTTATGGTTATGGCTAGTTTTTTGTGTTAGGGTTGTAGATATGTCTAGTGTTAGGTTTAAATTTTGGGTTAGGATAAGGTTTAGAGCTAGGGTTTGTGTTAGCGTAAGCATCATTGTTCGGGCTAGCATTGCTTTTTGGTTAGGGTCAGTATTAGAACTAGATTTAAACCTAGGGCTTTGCTTTAGGTTAACTGTTATTTTAGGGCTAGGTTTTTGTTTAGGACTAGGGCTAGAGTTATGGCCATATTTAGGATTAAGTTTAGGTCTAGTGCTAGTGTTATGGTTAGTTTTAGGTATAGGTTTATTGGTAGGGCTAGTGTTATGGTTTGGTTTAGTGTTAAGGTCAGGCTTTGACCTAGGGTTAGTGTTAGCATCAGAATAAGGGAAGGGTTAGGCTTTGGCTTCGGGTTAGGTTTAGAGACAGAATTAGGGCTAGGTTTAGGAGTAGTAATTGAGTTAGGGTTTGGGGTAAGCCAAGGGTTAGGGTTAGAACTAGGGTAGCATTAGGGTGAGAGTTTGGCTTAGGGTAAGGAATAAGTTTAGAGCTAGGGTTTGGATTAGTGTTTGTGTTAGGGTTAGGGTTAGGGTTAGGGTTAAAGCTGGAGTTGAGGCTCAGATTAGCGCTAGGTTTTGTGTTGTGTTTAGGGCTCTGGCTAATTTAAGAACTAGCTTTACAGTTAGAGATAGTTTTAGGGTTTGGATAGGGCTAGGTCTACTATTGCAGTTAGGGTTAGGATTAGGGTGATGTTTAGAGATAGGGTTAGTTTTAGGGTCAGAGTCAGGGTCAGTATTAGTTGTAGGGATAGCTTTAGGACTAGGTGTAGCATTAAGATTTGGTTTAGGTTAAGGGTTAGGATTAGGGCTATAGCTCAGTTTTGTTTTTGGGCTATGGCTAGGGTTAGGGTTAGTTTTCAAATTAGAATTAGGGTTAGGGCTAATGTTAGGGTGAGGTATAGGTTTAGATTTAGGGTTAGATTTAGAGTTAGGGTTAGTTTTAGGTTTAGGACTATGGCTAGGTTTAGGACTAAGTTTAGAGCTATTGTTAGGGTTAGGCAATAGATAAGGTTGGTACCAGAAATAGGTCTAGGGCTAGAGTTAAGGTTAGTCTTAGGGCTAAGGTTAGAGTTAGGGTTACAGTTAGCAATAAATTAGGACTAGGATTAGAGCTATGTTTAGTGTTAGGATTAGGCCTAGAGTTAGGGCTAGGTTTAGTGTTAGTGATAGTATTACAGTTAGGGATAGGAGAAAAGATGTGGTTATACCTAGGTTCAGAATTAGGGTGAAGGTTGATATTAGGGTTGAGGCTAGGGTTGTGGTTCGGGTTAGGGTTAAGGCTAGGTTTGGGGCTAGGATGAGGGCTCGGTTTGTGTTAGGTTTAAGGCAAGAATTAGGTAGAATGCTAATGTCAGGTCTATGGATACGGTTAGAGATACTGTTAGTGTTTTATGGCTAGTTCTAATTTAAGGGTTATGTTTAGGGTAAGGGTCAGGTTTAGAGCCAGGTGTGTTTTTAGAGTCAGTGTCTTGTTCAGAGTTTGGGTTAAGTTTTGGTTTAGTTTTAGGCTCGAATTAGCAATAGAGTTAGGGTTAGGGTTAGAGTAATTGATAGGGTTATGTTTAGTGTTCAGGTTAGGTTTAGGTAAGAATAAGGTTAGTGTTAGCGATAGGTTTAGGGTTAAGCCTAAATGGATAGGGTTAGATTTAGGTTTAGGGATAGGGTTAGTGTTAGGTTTAGTGTAACTCTTAGGATTTGAGCTAGGATTAGGACTAAGGCAAGGGTTAGGTTTACGGTTGTGTCTAGGTTTCTGTTTACAGTTCGGGTTAGTGTAGATTTAGAGTTAGGACAAGGGTTAAGTTTACAGTTAGGGTTAGAATAGTTTTAGGGTTAGGGCTACTGTTATCATGATATTTAGAGTTAAGGTTAGGGTAATGGGTGGGGTTAGAACTATATTTAGAGCTATGTTTGTGTTAGGCTTATGTTTAGGGTAATGCATAGGTTAGGGCTAGGGTTATAGCTAGGATTAGGGCTAGGGTTAGGTTTAGGGTTAGGTCTAGGGTTAGTGTTAGGGTTAGTTTTAGGGTAAGTGTTAGGGTTTGAGCTACGGTTAGGGCTAGGGTGATGGTTAGGGTTAATGTCAGGTCTAGGTTTAGGATTAGGGTTAAGTTTAGGGCTAGGGTTAGCATTAGGATTAGGGTTATGTTTAGGGCAATGGATAGGATTAGAGCTAGAGTTAGGGCTAGGATTACGGTTAGGATTAAGTCTAGGGTTAAGTTTAGGGTTAGGGCCAGTTTTAGGGTTAGGAATAGTTTTAGGGTAATGATTACGGTTAGGGAAACTTTTAAAACGAGGTGTAGGGCTCAATTTAGGGCTAGGTTTTGGGTTAGGTTAGGGCTAAAATTAGGCCTAGGCTAATGTAAGAATAGAGTTATGATTAGGGATACTTTTAGGGTTACTGTTAGGGCTAGTTCTAATTTTAGGGTTAGGTAAACTTTTAGAGATGTTAGAGCTAGGGTTAGAGTAAGGTCAGAGTCAGGCTCAAGGTTAGTTTTCGGGTTAGGTTAGGACTGGAATTAGGGTGATGTTAGGGCTAGGTGTAGGGTTAGGTTTTGGTTTAGGTTAAGGGTTAGGGTTAGGGCTATGGCTCAGTTTTGTTTTAGGGCTTGAACTAGATTAGGGCTACTTTTAGGATTAGTGTTAGTGTTAGGGCTAGTGATAGTGTGAGTATTAGGCTTAGGGTTAAGGTTGGACTTAGAGTTATGGTTAGTTCTATGGTTAGGGCTAGGGCTAGTGTTAGGACTAAGGTTGGGGCAAGTGTTAGGGTTATGGTAAGGAATAGGGTTATATCTAGGAATAGGGCTATGGTGAGAGTTAGATTTAGTCTTAGTGCTAGTGGTAGGGTTAGGGCTAAATTAGGGCTAGGATCAAGTCTAGGATTAGTGTAAGGGTTATGTCTAGAGTTAGATTTAGGGTTAGATTTGGGGGACAGGATGGGGTTATAGCAAGGTTCAGAACTAGGGTGAGGGATAAAATTAGGCACAGGGCTAGAGTTAGGGTATGGGTTAGGATCAAGGCTGGTTACAGGGCTAGGGTGAGGGCTCACGTTTGTGTTAGGGTTATGGCAAGAATTAGAGATAGGGCTAATATCAGGTCTAGGGTTATGGTTAGGAATAGTTTTGGGATAAGATTTATGGCTAGGTTTAGTGTCAGAGTTAGGTTTAGGGTGAGGTTCAAGTTGATAGCTAGGGGTATTATAATAGTCAGAGTTAGTTTTTGGGTTTGGGTTAGGTTGAGGTTTAGGGTAATGGCTCAAATTAGCATCAGGTTTGAGTTAGAGTTAGGATAATGGATAAGGTTAGGTTTAGGCTTCAGGTTAGGTTTAGGTCTCAGATTAAGTTTAGGGTACTGGATTGGGTTAGGGTTAGGCCTAGGGTTAGCATTAGGTTTATGGTTATCATTAGGATAATGGATAGGTTTATCTATTTCTACCAGAAATGCCGTTGGGATTTTGATTGCTATTGTGTTGAACCTGTAGAGAACTTTGGGTAATATCGCCATTTTGTTGATGTTGGTTCTGCCTATCCATGAACAGGGTACATTTTTCCATCTTCTAAGATCTTCTTCTATCTCTCTCTTTAGGGTTCTGTAGTTTTCATTGTATAAATCTTTCACACCTTTGGTTAGGTTGATTCCCAAGTATTTTTTTTTTTTTTTGAGGATATTGTGAATGCGGTGGTTTTCCTCATTTCCATTTCAGAAGTTTTGTTGCTGATATACAGGAATGCCCTTGATTTATGCATGTTGATTTTATATCCTGCCACATTGCTGAATTCATATATTAGTTCTGGTACTTTCTTTGTAGACCCTATTGGGTCTTCTAGGTATAGGATCATATCTTCTGCAAATAGTGATATTTTAAGTTCTTCTTTTCCTATTTTTATGCCTTTAATTTCTTTTGTCTGTCTAATTGCTCTGGCTAGTATTTCAAGGACTAAATTAAATAGAAGTGGTGAGAGAGGGCATCCCTGTCTTGTTCCAGATTTTAGCAGGAATGCCTTCAGTTTTTCTCCATTTAGAATGATGCTAGCCTAAGGCTTAGCATATATAGCTTTTACAATGTTGAGGTAAGTTCCTGTTATCCCCAGTTTTTCTAGTGGTTTGAACATGAAAGGATGCTGTACTTTATTGAATGCTTTTTCTGCATCTATTGAGACGATCATATGGTTCTTATCTTTAAGTCTATTGATGTGGTGAATAATATTTATTGATTTCCGTATATTGAACCAACCTTGCATCCCAGGGATGAATCCTACTTGATCTTGGTGCACAATTTTTTTGATACACTTTTGTATTCGATTCACCAGGATTTTATTGAGAATTTTTGCATCTATGTTCATTAGAGATATTGGTCTGTAGTTTTCTTTCTTTGAAGTGTCTTTGTCTGGTTTCGGGATCAGGGTGATGTTGGCCTCATAGAATGAATTTGGAAGAGCTCCTTCTTTTTCTATTTCTTGAAATAGCTTGAAAAGTATTGGTATTAATTATTCTTTGAAGGTTTTGTAAAACTCCGCTGTATACCCATCTGGTCCAGGGCTTTTCTTGGTTGGTAGTCTTTTGATGGTTTCTTCTATTTCTTCCTTTGTTATTGGTCTGTTTAAATTGTGTGTGTCTTCCTGACTCAATCTGGGCAGCTCATATGACTTAAGAAATTTATCGATGCCTTCACTGTCTTCTATTTTATTAGAATATAGGGTTTCAAAATACTTTCTAATTATCTTCTGTATTTCTGTAGTGTCTGTTGTGATATTGCCTTTTTCATCCCGTATGTTAGTGATTTGAGTTTTCTCTCTTCTTCTCTTCGTTAGCATGGCTAAGGGTCTGTCGATCTT
Organism: Marmota flaviventris; assembly: GCF_047511675.1. Classification (NCBI taxonomy): domain Eukaryota; kingdom Metazoa; phylum Chordata; class Mammalia; order Rodentia; family Sciuridae; genus Marmota; species Marmota flaviventris. The sequence goes on from NW_027287672.1 coordinate 57,805, forward strand.
ATTTGTTTTTTCAAAGAACCAACTTTTAGTTTTATCAATTTTTTCAATTTTTTTTTTGTTGTTGTTTCAATTTCATTGATTTCCGCTCTGATTTTAATTATTTCTTGTCTTCTGCTATATTTGCTGTTGTTTTGCTCTTCCTTTTCTAGGGTTTTGAGATGTAGTGTATCATGAAATTTATATGGAAAAACAAAAGACCCAGAATAGCAAAAGCAATTCTAAGCAGGAAGTGTGAATCAGGAGGTATAGTGATACCAGATTTCAAACTGTACTACAGAGCAATAGTAACAAAAACAGCATGGTACTGGTACCAAAACAGGCAGGTGGACCAATGGTACAGAATAGAGGACACGGAGACCAATCCACAAAATTACAACTTTCTTATATTTGATAAAGGCGCTAAAAGCATGCAATGGAGAAAGGATAGCATCTTCAACAAATGGTGCTGGGAAAACTGGAAATCCATATGCAACAAAATGAAGCTGAACCCCTTTCTCTCCCCATGCACAAAAGTTAATTCAAAATGGATCAAGGAACTAGATATCAAATCAGAGACTCTGCACCTGATAGAAGAAAAAGTTGGCTCCGATCTACACATTGTGGGGTCGGGGTCCAAATTCCTTAATAGGACGCCCATAGCCCAAGAGTTAAATACAAGAATAAACAAATGGAACTTACTTAAACTAAAAAATTTTTTCTCAGCAAGAGAAACAATAAGCGAGGTAAATAGGGAACCTACATCCTGGGAACAAATTTTTACTCCTCACACTTCAGATAGAGCCCTAATATCCAGAATATACAAAGAACTCAAAAAATTAAACAATAAGATAACAAACAACCCTATCAACAAATGGGCCAAGGACCTGAACAGACACTTTACAGAGGAGGACATACAATCAATCAACAAGTACATGAAAAAATGCTCACCATCTCTAGCAGTCAGAGAAATGCAAATCAAAACCACCCTAAGATACCATCTCACTCCAGTAAGATTGGCAGCCATTATGAAGTCAAGCAACAATAAGTGCTGGCGAGGATGTGGGGAAAAGAGTACACTTGTACATTGCTGGTGGAACTGCAAATTGGTGTGGCCAATATGGAAAGCAGTATGGAGATTCCTAGGAAAGCTGGGAATGGAACCACCATTTGACCCAGCTATCGCCCTTCTCGGTCTATTCCCTGAGGACCTTAAAAGAGCATACTATAGGGATACTGCCACATCAATGATCATAGCAGCACAATTCACAATAGCTAGACTTTGGAATCAACCTAGATGCCCTTCAATAGATGAATGGATTAAAAAACTGTGTCATCTATACACAATGGAGTATTATGCAGCACTAAAAAATGACAAAATCATGGATTTTGCAGGGAAATGGATGGCATTAGAGCAGATTATGCTAAGTGAAGCTAGCCAATCCTTAAAAAAACAAATGCCAAATGTCTTCTTTGATATAAAGAGAGCAACTAAGATCAGAACAGGGAAGAAGAGTATGAAGAAAAGATTAACATTAAACAGAGACGAGTGGGGGGAGAGAAAGGGAGAGAGAAGGGAAACTATGGAAATGGAAGGAGACCCTCATTGTTACACAAAATTGCATATAAGAGTTTGTGAGGGGAAAGGTGAAAAAAAACAAGGGAGAGAATTAAACAACAGCAGATGGGGTAGAGAGGGAAGATGAGAGGGATGGGGAGGGGGGATAGTAGGGGCTAGGAAAGGTAGCAGAATACAACAGTCATTAATATGGTATTATGTAAAAATGTGGATGAGTAACCGATGTGATTCTGTAATTTGTATTTGGGGTAAAAAATGGGAGTTCATAACCCACTTGAATCAAATGTATGGAACATGATATGTCATGAGCTTTGTAATGTTTTGAACAACCAATAAAAAAAAAAAAGGATAATGGATAGCATTAGAGCTAGGGTTAGGGCTAGGGTTATGTTTAGTGTTGGGGTTATATTTAGGGTTAGGGTTAGGGTTAAGGCTATGTTTAGGATTAGGGTATGGGTTAAGGTTTGAGCTAGTGTTAATGCTAAGGATATGGTTAGGTTTAGGATTAGGTCTAGAATTAGGATTATGTTTATCCTTTGGGTTAAGGTAATGGACAGGTTTAGATGTCGGGTTAGGAGGGTTAGGGTTAGGTTTAGATTTAGGACTAGGGTTAGTGTTAACTTTAGCATAATTCTTAGGATTTGAGCTAGGGTTAGGACTATGGCAAGGTTTAGGTTTATGGTGAGGACTAGGGTTAGGTTTACAGTTAGGTTTAGTGTAGGTTGAGGGATAGGGCTAAGGTTATTGTGACGTTTATGGTTATGGTCAGGGTAATTGATGGGTTTAGAGGTAAGGTGAAGTCTAGTTTTAAGTTTAGGATTAGGGCTAGGGTTAGGGTTAGGGTAACGGTTAGGCTTATCATTTTCTTATGGTTAGGTTAAGGGTAAGGCTCATAGATGGAGTGTTAGGGCTAGGTTGAGGCTTCAGGTTAGAATCAGGGCTAGGAATATGGTTAGTATTAGGGTTACTGTTAGGGCTAGGTTTAGCATTAGGTTTAGTGTTATGATTAGGGCAATGGTTAGAGTTAGAGCTGGAGTTTGGGCTATGGTTACAGTTAGGATTAGGGCTAGGATTGGGGTTAGGGTTTGGCTAGGGTAAGGTTTAGGGTAACGACTAGGGTTTGAGCTAGTGTTAGTGATAGTGCTAGGTTGAGGATTAGGTTCAGCCTTAGGTCTAGGGACAGTATTATGGTAGGTTTAGGGTTAGAGTTAAGTTTAGGGCTAGGGTTAACATTAGGGTTAGGATAAGGGTTAGGGTAATGGATATGGTTTGATGTAGGTTTACGTTTAGGTAAGGGTTAAATTTAGTTTTAATATTAATGTTAAGGCTACGTTTAGGTTTATGGTACCGGTTAGGTTTTGAGCTAGGGTTAGGACCTTAGCGAGTGTTACTTTTAGGGTTAGGTCTATTAGTTTTCTGGTTAGGGTTAGGGTTACGTTTAGCATTAAGGATAGGGTTACCAATACTCTTAGGTATAGGGTTAGATAAGGTGCAGGTTTTGAGCTAAGTTTAGGGCTAGGGTTAGGTTTAAGGTTAGGGCTAGTGTTAGGGTTTAGAGTTAGGTATATGTCTAAGTTTATATTGATGGTAGGGTTAGGCTTTGAGTAAAGTGTGAGACTAAGGCTAGGGTTAGTTTTAGGGTTAGGGTTAGGGCTAGGGTTAGGCTTGGGGTTACGCTTAGGGCTAGATTAAGGCCTAGAATTCACTCTAGGGTTTGTGTTAGTTTAAGGCATAGAGTTAGAGCTACGGGTAATGTAAGAGCTAGGATTATGATTAGGACTAGTTGTAGGGTTAGGGTTATGGCTATGTCTAGTGTTAGGATTAGGTCTTTGGTTAGGGTAAGGTTTAGAGATAGATTTAGTGTTAAAGGCAGGGTCAGTGTTCAGTTTAGAATTAGAGTTAAGGTTAAAGCCCAAATTGGGACTAGGTTTATGTCTAGGGGAGGGTTAGTCATTAGGTTAAGGGTTATTGTTAGGGCTATGGCTAGGTTTTTGTGTAGGTCTAGAGCTAGAGTTAAGGCTAAATTTAGGATTAGCTTTAGGCCTAGAGCTAGTGATAGGGTCTGGTTTAGGTATAAGTTTACTGGTAGGGCTAGTGTTATGGTTTGGTCTAGCGTTAGAGTCATGTTTAGACCTAGGTTAGTGTTATGGTCAGAATAAGGTCAGGATTATGGTTAAGGTTTGGGATAAATTTCGAGCTAGAATGAGGGCTATTGTTAGGACTATTAATATGGCAAGAGTTTTCATTATCCTGAGGATTAGGGATATAGGTCTAGTGTTACCATTAGTGTTAGGGTTTTTCTTAGGTTTAGGGATAGGTTTAAACCTAGTGTTAGGGTTAGGGGTAGGGTTAGGTTTAGGGTTAAAGCTAGGTTTAGGGCTCCAATTAGGGCTAGTTTTTGTGTTAGTGTTAGGGCTAGTGTTAGGGCAACAGGTAAAGTAAGAACCAAGGTTTCAATTAGGGTTAGCTTTAGAGTTAGGGTTAGGGGTAATTCTAGTGTTAGTGTTCGATTTATGGTTAGGCTGATATTTATTTTTTTAATATATATTTTATTTTTTGGTTGCAGTTGGACACTATATCTTTATTTTTTCTGTTTTTTATTAGTTGTTCAAAACATTACAAAGTTCTTGACATATCATATTTCATACATTTGATTCAAGCAGATTATGAACTCCCATTTTTACCCTATATACATAATGCAGATTCACGTCGGTTACACATCCACTTTTTTACCAACTGCCATACTAGTGTATGTTGTATTCTGCTGCCTTTCCTAACCTCTACTATCCCCCCTCCCCTCCCCTTCCCTCCCCTCCCATCCCCTCCCTTCCCGTCTTCTCTCCCTACCCCATCTACTGTAATTCACTTCTCTCTCCTGTTTTTTTTTCCCCTTTCCCCTCACTTCCTCTTATATGTAATTTTGTGTAACTATGAGGGTCTCCTTCCTTTACCATGCAATTTCCCTTCTCTCTCTCTTTCCCTCCCCCCTTATCATCCCTGTTTAGTGGTGATCTTCTCATGCTCTTCCTCTCTATTCTGTTCTTAGTTGCTCTACTTATAATAAAGAAGACATTTGGCATTTATTTTTTAGGGATTGGCTAGCTTCACTTAGCATAATCTGCTCTAGTGCCATCCATTTCCCTGCAAATTCCATGATTTTGTCATTTTTTATTGCAGAGTAGTACTCCATTGTGTATAAATGCCACATTTTTTTTATCCATTCATCTATTGAAGGGCATCTAGGTTGGTTCCACAGTCTAGCTATTGTGAATTGTGCTGCTATGAACATTGTTGTAGCAGTGTCTCTATAGCATGCTCTTTTAAGGTCTTTAGGGAATAGTCCAAGAAAGGGAATAGCTGGGTCAAATGGTGGTTCCATTCCCAGCCTTCCAAGGAATCTCCATACTGCTTTCCAAATTGGCTGCACCAATTTGCAGTCCCACCAGCAATGTACAAGTGTACCCTTTTCCCCACATCCTCGCCAGCACTTGTTGTTGTTTGACTTCATAATGGCTGCCAATGTCACTGGAGTGAGATGGTATCTTAATGTGGTTTTGATTTGCATTTCTCTAACTGCTAGAGATGGTGAGCATTTTTTCATGTACTTGTTGATTATTTGTATGAACTCCTCTGAGAAGTGTCTGTTCAGGTCCTTGGCCCATTTGTTGATTGGGTTATTTGTTATCTTATTGTTTAATTTTTTGAGTTCTTTGTATACTCTGGATATTAGGGCTCTATCTGAAGTGTGAGGAGTAAAAATTTGTTCCCAGGATGTAGGCTCCCTATTTACTTCTCTTATTGTTTCTCTTGCTGAGAAAAAACTTTTTAGTTTAAGTAAGTCCCATTTGTTGATTCTTGTTATTAACTCTTGTGCTATGGGTGTCCTATTAAGAAATTTGGAGCCCAACCCCACAGTCTGTAGGTCGGAGCCAACTTTTTCTTCTATCAGATGCAGAGTCTCTGATTTGATATCAAGCTCCTTGATCCATTTTGAGTTAACTTTTGTGCATGGCAAGAGAAAGGGATTCAGTTTCATTTTGTTGCATATGGATTTCCAGTTATCCCAGCACCATTTGTTGAAGATGCTATCCTTCCTCCATTGCATGCTTTTAGTCCCTTTATCAAATATAAGATAGTTGTAACTTTGTGGATTAGTCTCTGTGTCCTCTATTCTGTACCATTGGTCCACGCGCCTGTTTTGGTACCAGTACCATGCTGTTTTTGTTACTATTGCTCTGTAGTATTATTTGAAATCTGGTATCGCTATACCGCCTGATTCACACTTCCTGCTTAGAGTTGCTTTTGCTATTCTGGGTCTTTTATTTTTCCATATGAATTTCATGATTGCTTTATCTATTTCTACAAGAAATGTCATTGGGATTTTGATTGGCATTGCATTGAACCTATAGAGAACTTTTGGTAATATCGCCATTTTGATGATGTTAGTTCTGCCTATCCATGAACAGGGTATATTTTTCCATCTTCTAAGATCTTCTTCTGTTTCTCTCTTTAGGGTTTTGTAGTTTTCATTGTATAAGTCTTTCACCTCCTTTTTTCGGTTGATTCCCAAGTATTTTTTTTTGAGGATATTGTGAATGGAGTGTTTTTCCTCATTTCCATTTCAGAAGTATTGTCGCTGATATACAGAAATGCCTTTGATTTATGCGTGTTGATTTTATATTCTCCCACTTTGCTGAATTCATTTATTAGTTCTAGTAGTTTTTTTGTAGACCCTTTTGGGTCTTCTAGGTATAGAATCATGTCACCTGCAAATAGTGATAATTTAAGTTCTTCTTTTCCTATTTTTATGCCTTTAATTTATTTCATCTTTCTAATTGCTCTGGCCAGTGTTTCAAGGACTATGTTGAATAGAAGTGGTGATAGGGGGCATCCCTGTCTTGTTCCAGATTTTAGAGGGAATGCCTTCAATTTTTCTCCATTCAATATGATGCTAGCCTGAGGCTTAGCATAGATAGCTTTTACAATGTTGAGGTAAGTTCCTGTTATCCCTAGTTTTTCTAGTGTTTTGAACATAAAGGGATGCTGTACTTTGTCGAAATCTTTTTCTACGTCTATCGAGATGATCATATGGTTCTTATCTTTGAGTGTATTGATGTGGTGAATAACATTTTTTGATTTCTGTATATTGAACCATCCTTGCATTCCAGAGATGAATCCTACTTGATCATGGTGCACAATTTTTTTGATGTGTTTTTGTATCCAATTCGCCATAATTTTATTGAGGATTTTTGCATCTAGGTTCATTAGAGATATTGGTCTGTAGTTTTCTTTCTTTGAGGTGTCTTTATCTGGTTTCGGAATCAGGGTGATGTTGGCCTCATAGAATGAATTTGGAAGGGCTCCCTCTTTTTCTATTTCCTGAAATAACTTGAAAAGTATTGGTTTTAATTCTTCTTTAAAGGTTTTGTAAAACTCTGCTGTATACCCATCCAGTCCTGGGCTTTTCTTGCTTGGTAGTCCTTTGATTGCTTCTTCTATTTCATCCATTGAAATTGGTCGGTTCAAATTGTGTGTATCCTCCTGATTCAGTCTGGGCAAATCAGATTAAGGGTTAGGGTTAGGGTTAGGGCTATGGCTTGGTTTTGTTTTAGGGCTTGAACTAGATTAGGGCTTGTTTTAGGATTAGTGTTAGTGTTGGAGCTTGTGTTAATGTGAGGTTTAGGCTTAGGGTTAGGGTTGGACTTAGAGTTATGGTTAGTTCTATGGTTAGGGCTAGGGATAGTGTTAGGGCTAAGGTTAGGGCAAGTGTTAGAGTTAGGGTAAGAAAGAGGGTTAGATCTAGGAATAGCGCTAGGGTGAAAGTCAGAGTTATTCTTAGTGCTAGTTGTAAGGTTAGGGCTAAATTAGGGCTAGGATCAGGTCAAGAATTAGTGTAAGAGATAAGACTAGAGCTAGAGTTAGGTTTAGATTGGGGGAATGGATGGGATTATAACAAGGTTCAGAACTAGGGCAAGAGATAGAATTAGGGATAGGGCTAGAGTTAGGGTTTGGGTTAGGATCAAGGCTAGGCATAGGGCTAGGGTGAGGGCTAGCATTTGTGTTAGAGTTATGGCTAGAATTAGGGCTAGGTCTAATATCAGGTCTAGGGTTATGGTTAGGGATAGTTTTAGGGTAAGATTTATGGCTAGGTCTAGTGTCAGAGTTAGGTTTATGGTGACGTTCAAGTTGAGACTAGGGGTATTGTAATAGTCAGCGTCAGATTTGGTTTGGGGTTAGGTTGAGGTTTAGGGTTATGGCTCAAATTAGCATTAGGTTTGAGTTAGGGTAAGAGTAATGGATAAGGTTAAGTTTAGGCTTCAGGTTAGGTTTAGGGCTCAGGTTAGGTTTAGGGGAATGGATAGGGTAAGGGTTAGGCCTAGGGTTAGCCTTAGGTTTATGGTTATCATTAGGGTAATGGATAGGGTTAGAGCTAGGCTTAGGGCTAGGGTTATGTTTAAGATTAGGGCTAGAGTTAGGGTTAGGGTTAGGGTTAAGGCTAGGGTTAGGTCTAGGGTATGGGTTAGGGTTTGAGCTAGGGTTATTGCTAAGGATATGGTTAGTTTTAGGATTAGGTCTAGGGTTAGGAATAGGGTTATCATTAGGGTTAAGGTAATGGACAGGTTTAGATATCGGGTTAGGGTTAGGGTTAGGGTTAGGTTTAGGAGTAGGGTTAATGTTAAGTTTAGAATAATTGTTAGAGTTTGAGCTAGGGTTAGGACTATGGCAAGGGTTAGGTTTATGGTTAGGTCTAGAGTTAGGTTTACAGTTAGGGTTAGAGTAGGTTTAGGTTTAGGGCTAAGGTTACCATGATGTTAATGATTAGGGTTAGGGTAATTGGTGGGATTAGAGCTAAGGTTAAATCTAGTTTTATGTTTAGGATTAGGGCTAGGTTTAGGGTTAGGGTTAGGTTAGGCTTATCATTTTCTTAAGGTTAGGTTAAGGGTAAGGGTCAGGGATTGAGTAAGTGTTAGGTCTAGGATAAGGCTTCAGGTTAGAATCAGGGCTAGAGATAGAGTAAAGGTTAGTGTTAGGGTTAGGGTTAGTGTTAGCTTTAGGTTTAGGCTTATGTTTAGGGTAATGGATAAAGTTAGAGCTAGAGTTTGGGCTATGGTTACTGTTAGGATTAGGGCTAGGAGTGGGGTTAGGATTTGGGCTAAGGTTATGTTTAGGGTAAGGGCTGAGTTTTGAGCTAGTTTTAGTGCTAGGGTTAGGTCGTGGATTAGGTTCAGCCTTGGGTCTAGGGACAAGATTATGGTAGATTTAGGTTTAGGGTTAAGGTTAGGGATAGGGTTACATTAGGGTTAGGATAAGGGTTAGGGTAATAGATACGGTTAGATGTAGGTTTAGGGTTAGATTAATTTTATGGTTAATGTTATTGTTAGGGTAATTTATAATGTTAGACCTAGGGTTAGGGCTAGGGTGATGGTTAAGATTAGGGCTAGAGTTAGGGTTATCATCAGGTTTAGGGCGAGGTTTATACTTAGGATTAGGTTTAGGGTACAGTATGGGATATGAGCTAGGATTTTTGCTATGGCTAAGGTTAATTTAGGGTTTGGTCTAGTGTTATGCTCATGGTTAGTTTTACGGATAGGGATAGAATTATCAATAGGGTTAGGATAATCGGTTTAGATGTCAGGTTAAAGATAGGGTTAGGTATAGGTTAGCCTTAGGTTTAGTTTTAGGATTAGGGTTAGGGTTTGAGCTAGCTTAGATTTAGTACTAGAGTTAGGTTGACTGTTAGTTCTAGAGTTAGTTTTATGTTTAGGGTTAGGGTAGGTTTAGCTTTAGGTCTAGTATTATCATTGGGGTTAAGTTTAGGGTTAGGGTAATGGGTATGGTTCGAGGTATGGTTAGCCTAGGGTTAAGGTTAGGATTAGGGCTGGGGTTAGGTTTAGGGTTAGGCCTTGGGTTAGTGTTAGGTTTAGGTTAAGTGTAAGGGTTAGGGAATGAACCAGGTTTATGGCTAAGGTAAGGGTTATGGTTACAATCTGGGCTGGGTAGGGTTAGGGTTAGATCTAGGGCTAGGGTTAGCATTAGTTTTAGGGTTATGGTTAGTGTAATGGATAGAGTTAGAGCTTGGGTTTGGGCTATGGTTACAGTTAGGATTAGGGCTAGAGTTAGGCTGAGGTTTAGGGTTTGGGCTAGGGTTATGTTTAGGGTACGTTTTAGGGTTTGAGCTAGGGTTAGGGCTAGGTTTAGTGTTAGAGTTATGCTTAGGGTTAGGTTTAGGGCTGCAATTAGGGCTAGGTTTTGTGTGAGGTTTAGGGCTAGTGTTAGGTATATGGGTAATGTAAGAGCTAGAGTTATGGTTATGGATAGATTTAGAGTTTTTCTAGTGTTGGGGTTAGTTTTTGGGTTAGGATAAGATTTAGAGCTAGGGGTTTTGTTAGGGTAAGTGTCAGGGTTTAGATTAGGATTAGGTTTAGGGTTAGGTCCAGAATGAGGACTAGGGTTAGGTCTAGGGGTAGAGTTAGTATTTGGTTTAGGTTAAGGGTTATTGTTAGGGCTAAGGCTAGGGTTATGAATATAGGGTTAGGATTAGGTTTAGGTCTAGGGCTAGTGTTAGTGTTAGGTTTAGGGTTAGGGTTACTGGTAGGGTTAGTGTTAGATTTCTGATGAGGTTTAGGGTCAGGTTTAAACCTAGGTTTAGTGTTAGGGTCAGCGTTTGAGTTAGGGTTTGGGTTAAGTTTAGAGCTAGAATGAGGGCTAGGGTTAGCACTAGTAATAGAGTTAGGGTTTGGGAAAGGCATAGAATTAGGGTTATGACTAGGGTAGCAATAGGGTGAGGGTTTGACTAAGTGTAAGAAATAGGGTTAGACCTAGGATTAGGACTATGGATAGGGTTAGGGTTGGGGCCAGGGTTAGGCCTTGGATTAGGGCTAGGTTTTGTTTTAGGTTTAGTGCTATGGCTAATTTAAGAACTGACATTACGATTGGGGCTTGTTTTAGGGTTAGGTTTAGGGCGAGGTCTAGTGTTAGGATAAAGTTTAGGGATAGGGTGATGTGTAGAGCTAGGGTTAGAGTTAAGGTCAGAATCAGGTTAAGGTTAGGGTTAGGACTCGAATTAGGGCTAGGTTTAGGGCTAGGTTTAGTTAGGGTTTGGTTTAGGTTAAGGGTTAGGGTCAGTGCTATGGCTCAGTTTTGTTTGAGGGCTAGGACTAGCATTAGGCCTAGTTTTCAAATTATCGTTAGGGTTAGTGGTAATGTTAGGGTGTAGTTTAGGCTTAGGGTTAGATTTAGAGTTAGAGTTAGATCTAGGTTTAGGGCTACAGTGAAGGTTAGGGCTAGGGTTAGGGCTAGGGTTTGAGTTATCATAAGTGATAGGGTTAGAAATAGGGATAGGGCTAGGGCGAGAGTTAGAGTTAGTCTTAGTGTTAGGGTTAGATTTAGGGTTAGAATTAGAGCTTAATTAGGGCTAGGATTAGACGTAGGGTTAGTATTAAGGTTGAGCCTAGGTTTATGTCTAGGTTGTGGTTATGGTTATGGTTAGATATGATATTATAGCTAGCTTTAGAACTAGGGCGAGGATTAAAATTAGGGTTAGGTCTATGGTTAGGGTTAGGTTTAGAATTAAGGCTAAGATTAGGGCTAGGATTAGGGCTAGAGTTTTTTTTAGGGTTAGTGCTTCATTAGGGCTAGGGCTAATTTCAGGTCTAGGGTTATGGTTAGAGATAGTTTTAGGGTAAGATTATTAAGGTTAAGATTAGGTTTATGGATATGTTTAAGTTTAGGGTTCAGGTTAGGTTTAGGGTAATGTATAGGTTTAGGGTTAGGAATAAGTTTAGGGTTATCCTAGGGTTAGCATTAGGGTTAGGATGAAGATTAGGGTAATGGATAGGGTTACAACTGGGGTTAGGGCTAGGTTTATGGTTAGGATTAAGGCTAGGGTTAGGTTTTGGGTTATGGCAATAGTTAGGGTTAGGATTAGGTTTACAGTAAGGGTTAGGGCTAGAATTAGGGGTTTGATTAGCGTGAAAAGGAGTGTTAGCACTTCGATTAGGTATATGTTTTGGGTTACGTTAGGGCTAGGTTTAGGGCTATAGCTAACGTAAGAACTAGGGTTACGATTAGAACTAGTTTTAGGGTTAGGGTTAGTGCTAGGTCTAGGGTTAGGTTTAGGTTTAGGTTTTGAGTGATGTTTAGAGCTAGGGTTAGTGTAAGGATCAGATTCAGAGTCAGGGTTTGTTTTAGAGTTAGGAATAGGACTCGAATTAGAGCTAGGTTTAGGGCTAGATGTAGGCTTAGGTTTGGGTTCATGTTAAAGGTTAAGGCTAGGGCTATGACTCGGTTGCTTTGTAGGGCTAGGTTATGGCCAGTTTTTGGATTAGCATTAGTGTTCTGGCTTGTGTTAGTGAGAGGTTTAGCTTAGGGTTAGGTTATATTTAGAGTTAGGGTTGCATATAGGATTAGGGCCAGAGCTAGGGTTAGGGCTAATGTAAAGGCAAGTGATAGGATTATGGTAATAGATAGTCTTAGAGATAAAAATAGGACTAGGGCGAGAGTTAGAGTTAGTCTTATGGCTAGGGTTAGGTTAGGTTTAGGGCTAAATTAGGGCTAGGATTAGGTCTAGCGTTTTTGTTAGAGTTAGTCCTAGTTTTAGGCTTAGGTTTAGGTTTAGGGATAGAGTTATGTTTAGGGGAAGGGATGGGGTTAGAGCTAGTTTTGGGGCTAGGTTGAAGGTTAGAATTTCAGTTATGGATAGGGTTATGATTTGGTTTAGTAATAAGGCTAGGTTTAGGGCTAGGATGAGGGCTAGGGTTTGTTTTAGGGTTATGGCAAGAATTAGGGCTAGGGCTAGTGTCAGGTCTAGGCTTACGTTAGGGATAGAATGAGGGTTAGATTTATGGCTAGGTCTAGTGTAAGGGTTAGGTTTAGGATAAGGGTCAGGTTTAGAGCTAGGAGTGTTATTAGGGTTAGAATTTGGTTTCGGGTTTGGTTTCGGTTAGGGGTTAGGTTTAGAGCTTGAATTAGCATTGGGGTTTAGTTAGGTAATGATAGGTTTGGGTTAAGGGTTCATGTTAGGTGTAGGGTAATTGATAAGGTTAGAGTTAGGAAAAGGGTTAGGGTTAGGCCTAGGGTTAGCCTTAGGGTTATAATTGTGCTTAGAATAATGGATAGGGTTAGGGCTAGGGTTATCATTTGTATTAGGGCTAGAGTTAGGATTAGGCCAAGGGTTAGGTTTAGGTTCAAGTTTAGGATATGGTTTAGAGTTTGAGCTAGGGTTAGTGCTAGGGTAAGGGTTAGGTTTAGGGTTAGGTCTAGGTTATAGATACAGTTAGGGTCAAGGTTAGTGTTAAGGTTAGTGCTAGGGTTATCATTAATTTTAGAGTATTGGATAGGGTTTGATTTCGTGTTAGGGTTAGGGTTAGGTTTTGGCTTAAGGTCAGGATTAGGGATAGGTTTAGGTTAGGTTTAGGGTAATGGTTAGGGTTTGAGCAAGGGTTAGTTCTATGGCAAGAGTTAGGTTTATGGTTGTGTCTAAGGTTAGGGTTAGGGTAGATTTATGGTAAGGGCTAGGGTTATCATCAGGGTTAGGGTTATGGATAGGGCAATGGGTAGGGTTAGAGCTGGGGTTAGGGCTAGGGTTATCATCAGGTTTAGGGTTAGGGTTAGGACAATGGGTAGGTTTAGAGCTAGGGTTAGGGCTAGGGTTATCGTTAATGTTAGGAGTAGAGTTATGGTAATATGTAGGCGTAGAGCTAGGGTAGGGATAGGGTTAAGGTTAGGATTAGGGCTAGGGTTATGGTTAGATTTAGGTTTAGGACATGGGTTAGTCTTAGGGTTAGGTTAAGTTTAAGGGTTAGGGATTCAGCTAGTGTTTGGACTAGGATGAGGATTAGGGTTAACTAGCCCTAAACATAATGCCATTTCTTACATTAGCCATAACCCTATACCTAACACAAAACCTAGCTCTAATTCAAGGCCTAACCCTATCTTTAACCCTAACCCTAACCCTGGCCCTAACCTTAACCCTATCACTAGTTCTAATCCTAGCTCTAACCCTATTTCTTACACTTAGTCAAACCCTCACCCTATTGCTACCCTAGTCCTAACCCTAATTCTATGCCTACCCAAACCCTAACTCTACTACTAGTCCTAAACCTAGCCCTCATTCTAGCTCTAAACTTAACCCAAACCCTAAACCTACCTCTGACCCTTATTCTGACCCTAACTATAAACTTAGTTTTAAACCTGAACCTAACCCTTATCCGAAACCTAACACTAGCCCTACCAGTAACCCTAACACTAAACCTAACACTAACAATAGCCCTAGACCTAAACCTAATTCTAAATATAGCCATAACACTAGCCTTAGCGCTAACAATAACTCTTAACCTAAACCAAACACTAACTCTACCCCTAGACCTACCCTAGTCCTCATTCTGGACCTAACACTAAAACTAATCCTAACCTGAACACTTACACTTACCCTAACAAAAATCCTAACTCTAAACATTATCCTAACCCAAAAACTAACCCTAACACTAGACAAACTCTAAATCTAGCCATAACCATAACTCTAGCTCTTACATTTCCCATATACCTAAAACTAGCCCTAAACCTCACACAAAATCTAGCCCTAATTACTGCCCTAAACAGAACACTAAGCATAACCCTAACACAAACCTAGCCCTAACCGTACCCCTAAACCTCGTTCTAGCCCTAACCCTAGCCCAAACCCTAAACCTCACCCTTACTCTAGCCCTAACGCTAACTGTAACCATAGCCCAAACCCTAGCTCTAACTCTATCCACTACACTTACCGTAACCCTAAAACTAATGCTAACCCTAGCCCTAAACGTAATCCTAACCCTAACCTAGCCCTGACTGTAACCCTAACCTTTGCCCTAGCCCTAAAGCTAGCTCAATGAACCATAACCCGAGACCTGATATTATCCCTAGCACTAATCCTAGCCCTGAATCTATTACAACCTCTAGCCCTCATCCTAGCGCTAAACCTGGCCTTAATTATAACCCTAACCCCAGCCCTAGCCCTAACCCTAACTCTATCCTGCACCTTACATCTAAACCTAGCTATAACGCCATTCTTTATTCTAAACTTAAACCTAACCCTATCCCTATCACTAAGCCTAAGCTGTATACTAACCCTAGTCCTAATCCTAGCCCTATTTTAACCCTATCCCAAACCCTAACTCTAATTTTAGCCCTATCACTAACTCTAACTCTCACACTAGCCCTATTCCTAGTTCTAAACCTATCCCTTACCATAACTCTAACCCTGGCCCTAACCCTTGTCCTATCCTTTATCCTACCTTAATCCTAGATCTAACATAATTATAAATGTAACCCTAACTCTAAGTCTAAGCCTAAAACTAACACTAGTCCTAACCCTAACACTAATTGTAAAACTAGCCCTAACTCTAATCCTAGGACTAAAACAAAACCAAGCAATAGACCTAACACTAAACCTTAACTTAAACCAAACCCTAAACTTCTACAAAAACTAATCCTAGCCCTAATCGAGTCCTAACCCTAACCTTAAAACTTACCCTGACCCTGACTTATCCTAACACTCACCTTAGCTCTAAACATGACGCTAACCTTAAACTGAACCCTAACAGTAAACCTAGCCCTAATTTGAGTCCTAACTCAAACTCTAAAACTAACTCTGATCCTGACTCTTATCCTAGAAATAACTCTAGCTCTAAATATTACCCTAACCTTAAATCTAACAAACACTAGAACTACCCCTAACCCTAACCCCAAGCTAACACTTATTGTAACCCTGGTTCTTATATTACCTGTTGCCCTAACCCTAGCCCCAATAATTAACACAAAAATGAGCCCTAATCAGAGCTCTATACCTAGCTTTAACTCTAACCTTAACCCTACCCCTACCCCTACCCCTAACACTTGCTCTAACCCTATCCCTAACCCTAAGCAAAATCGTAACCCTAAATGTAACCCTTGACCGAAACCTAATCCTAAATCTAGACTTAACTCTAGCTCTAGACCTAAACAAAAACCTAGCCTTAGCCCTAACAATAACCCTTACTTAACATAACACAAAGACTAAACCTACCCCTAGACATACACCTAGTCCCAATTCTGGCTTTAACCTTAACTCTAACTCTAAACTGAACACTGACACTGCCTTTAACACTAAATCTATCTCTAAACCTTACCCTAACCAAAAACCTAAACCTAACACTAGACATAGCCATAACCCTAACCCTACAACTAGCCCTAATCATAATATTAGCTCTTACATTAACAATAGCCCTAACTCTATGCCTTAACCTAACACAAAACCTAGAGCAAATTCTAGGCCTCAATCTAGCCCTATAGTAACCCCAACCCTAAACCTATCCCTAACCCCAACCCTAAACCTAAACCTAGCCTTAGTCTTAAACCTTAGTCAAAGCCTAACCCTTACAATAAATATAAACTTAGACCTATATCTTACTCTAAACCCTAACCCTAGCCTTAACCCTAACCATAATCCCAACCCTTACCTGAAAACTAACAATAGACCAAACCCTAAACCTAACACTCACCATAGACCTAACCCTAGCTCAAAACCTAACCCGTACCATAAACCTAAACATAACTGTAGCCTTAACATTAACCCTAAAACTAAATCTAACCCTAAACCTAAACCTAAGCCTACATCTAACCATATCCATTACCCTAACCCTTATCCTAACCCTAATGATAACCCTAGCCCTAACCTTAACCCTAACCCTAAACCTACCATGATTCTGTCCCTAGACCGAAGGCAGAACCTAATCCTCGACCTAGCCCTATCACTAACACTAGCTGAAACCCTAGCCCTTACCCTAAACATAAACGTAGCCCCAAACCTAACCCCTATCCTAGCCCTAATCCTAACCATAAACATAGCCCAAACTCTAGCTCTAACTCTATACATTACCCTTACCAAAACCCTAAACCTAATGCTAAACCTAGCCCTAACCCTAACCCTAACTCTATCCATAACCCTGATTCTAACCTGAAGCCTAACACTTACTAACACAGCCCTAACACTTACTCAATCCCTGACCCTTACCCTTAACCTAACCTTAAGAAAATGATAAGCCTAACCCTAACCCTAACCCTAGCCCTAATCCTAAACTTAAAACTAGACTTCACCTTAGCTCTAACCCCACCCATTATCCTAACCCTAAACATAAACATCATGATAACCCATTCTCTAACCCTAAACCTACTCTAACCCTAACTGTAAACCTAAACCTAGACTGAACCACAAACCTAACCCTTGCCACAGTCCTAACCCTAGCTCAAACTCTAACAATTATGCTAAATTCAACACTAACCCTAGTCTTAAACCTAACCCTAACCCTAATCCTAACCCAACATCTAAACCTGTCCATACCCTTAACCCTAATAGTAACCCTAATCCTAATCCTAGACCTAATCCTGAACCTAACTCTATCCTTAGCACTAAACCTAACTCAAACCCTAACCCTTACCCTAAACCTAACCCTAGCCTTAACCCTAACCCTAACTCTAACTCTAGCCCTAATCCTAAACATAACCCTAGATCTAACCCTAGCTCTAACCCTTTCCATTACCCTAATGATAACAATAAACCTAATGCTAACCCTAGGCCTTAACCTAACCCTATCCATTTCCCTAAATCTAACCTGAGCCCTAAACCAAACTTGAAGCCTAAACCTAACCTTATCCATTACCCTAGCCCTAACTCAAACCTAATGCTAATTTGAGCCATAAACCTAAACCTCAACCTAAACCAAACCCCAAATCTGACTCTAACTATTATAATACCCCTAGCTCTCAACTTGAACCTCACACTAAACCTTACTCTTAAACTAGACCTAGCCATAAATCTTACCCGAAAACTATCCCTAACCTTAACCCTAGACCTGATATTAGCCCTAGCCCTAATTCTTGCCATAACCCTAACACAAATGCTAGCCCTCATCCTAGCCCTAAACCTAGCCTTGATTGTAACCTGAACCAGAACTCTACCCCTATCCCTAATTTTATCCCTAACCCTAGTTCTGAACCTTGCTATAACCCCATACCTTCCCCCAAATCTAACCCTAACTCTAACTCTAGAATTAACCATTAAACTAATCCTAGACCTGATCCTAGCCCTAATTTAGCCCTAATTCTACCACTAACACTAAGACTAACTCTAAATCTTGCCCTAGCCCTATTCCTAGATCTAACCCTATCCCTTACCATAACCCTAACACTTGCCCTAACCTTAGCCCTAACACTAGCCCTAGCCCTAACCCTTGAACTAACCATAACTCTAATTCCAACCCTAACCTTAAGCCTAAACCTCACACTAACACTAGCTCTAACAGTAACACTAATCTTAAAACTAGCCTTAATCTAGTTCAAGCCCTAAAACAAAACTGAGCCATAGCCCTAACCCTAACACTTAATCTATACCAAAACCTAACCCTACACCTAGCCCTAACCTTAGCCCTAATTCCAGTCCTAACCTAACCCTAAAACTAACCTTGAGACTGACTCTAACCTTAAACTAACCCTAGCTCTAACATCGCCCTAAGTGTATACGTAAACCTAAAACTAGTACTAGCCCTAACTCTAACCCTAAAAGTAGCCCTAATCATAGCTCTAGTTCTTACATTAGCCATAGCCTTAACCTAATGCAAAATCTATCCCTAAACTGAGCACTGCACCTCGTTTTAACCCTAACCCTAAACTTAGCCCTAACCATTACCCTAAATCTAACCCTAACCCTAATGATAACCCTAGCCTTACATTTAACCCTAATCCTAAATCTAGACCTGACACTAACCCTAACCCTCAACTTAGCCCTAACCATAGCACAAACCCTAACACTTACCCTAAACCTAACCCTAAAACTAACCCTGGACCTAAAACTAACCCTAGCCCTAATCCTAACCATAATCCTAGACCTAAACCTATCCATTACCCTAAACATAATCCTAAACCAAACATAGCTCTAAACATAGCTCTAACCCCACGCATTACCCTAACCCTAAGTATAAACATCATGATAACACTAGCCCTAACCCTAAACCTACTCTAACCCTAACTGTAAACTTAACCCTAGACCGAACTGTAAACCTAACTTTTGCCATAGTCCTAATCCTAGCACAAACCCTAACAGTTAACGCTAAACCTAACACTAACCAAAGTCCTAAACCTAAATCTAACCCTATCCATTTAGGCCTAACCCCAAACCTTTCGCTAATATTAACATAATCCTTACCTAAACCTAAAATGAACACTAAACCTAACCCTATCAATTACTCTAACCCTAACTCTAAACCTAACCCTAATGCTAATTTGAGCCCTAAAAATAATCCAAAACCTAACCCAAACTCTGAGCAACACCCTGTCTCTAATAACACACCTAGCTCTAAACTGACCCTTACCCTAAACATAATCTTTAAACTTGACCTAGCCATAAAACTAACCCTAACAGTATCCCTAAATGTAACCCTAGACCTGACATTAGCACTCTACCTTATTCTTCCCTTAAACCTAACACAAACCCGAGCCCTCATCCTAATTGTAAACCTAGCCTTAATGCTAACCCCAACACTAACCCTAGCCCAAACCTTAATTACAACCTTCGCCCTAGTTCTGAACCTAGGTGTAACCACATCCTTTCCCCTATCCCTATCCCTAACCCTAACCCTAACACTACCACTAACACTAACCCTAGCCCTAACCCTAGGCCTAATCCTAACACTAACCATAGTTCAAATCCTAGCCCTAATTTATTGCTAAATGTAACCCTAACTCTAACCCTAGCCCTAAGACTAACACTAACTCGAGCCCTAGACCTATTTCTAGTACCAAACTTATCTATTGCCTAACACTAACACTATCCCTAAACTTCTTCCCAACCCGAGCCATAGTCCTAAACCTAGAACTAACCCTAACTCTAAATCTAATGCTAATTCTAAACCTAAACCTCACCCTAACACTAGCCCTAACTCTAATTCTAATTTGAAAACTAGCCCTAAACTTAGCCATAGCCCACAAACAAAACTGAGCTATAACCCTAATACTAACCCTTAACCTAAAACAAATCTTAATGTTACACCTAGTCCTAAAGCTATCCCTACAACTAAACTGACCATGACTCTGACCCTAAAACTAACCTTACTCTGAACATCACTCCAACCCTAAACATAACCCAAACACTAGCCCTAGCCCTAATCCTAACCCTAAAACTATCCCTAAGCATAAAGCTAATTCTTACATTAGCCATAGCCCTAAACTTAACAAAAAAACCTAGCGCTAATCTAAGCCTCAACCCTAGCTTTAACCCTAACCCTAACCCTAACACTAATCCAAACCATAGCTCTAAACCTATTCCTTACCCTAAGCCAAACGCTCACCCTAATGCAACCCTAGTTTTAACCCTAACCTTAGCTTACCCCAAACACTAACTATATTACTAGTCCTAATCCTAGCCCTCATTTTATCTCTAACCTATCCGGAAGCCTAATCCTAACCCTTACCCTTATTCTGACCCTATCACTAACCCTAGTTCAAAGCCTGACCTAAACACTAAACCGAACCCTAACTATAGCCCTACCAGTAAACCTATACCTAAACCTAACCATAACACTAGTACTAGACCCAAACTTAATCCTAAATATAGTCATAACTCTAGCCCTAGTCCTAAACAAAAACCTAGCCCTAGGCCTAAAATAACCATTAACCTAATGTGAAGACTAACCCTAGATCTAGACCTAAACCTAGATCTAATTCTAGACCTAACAATAAACCCAATGCTAACCCGAACACCGATGCTTACCCTAACACAAACCCAATCTCTAATTCTTATCCTTTCTCAAAACTTAAACCTAACACTAGACATATCTATAACCCTAACCCCAAAAACTAGCCATAACCATAACCCTAGCTCTTACATTACCAATAGCCCTAACACTAGCCATAAACCTCACACAAAACCTAGCCCTAATACAAGCCCTAAACCTAGAACTAAGCATAACCTTAACCTTAACCCTAGCACAAACACTAAACCTAATGCTTGCCCTAGCCCTAACCCTAGCTCAAACTCTAACCCTTACTCTAAACATAACCCTACCTCTAATCCTAACCCTAACCCTATCCCTAATCCTAAGTGTAATCATAGCCCAAATCTTAGCTCTAACTTTATCCATTACCTTAAACATAACCCGAACCCTAATGCTAACCCTAGCCCTAACCCTAACCCTAACCCTAACCATAGCCCTAATTGTAGCCCTGATTCTAACCCTAACCCTTGCCCTAGCCCTAAACCTAGCTCAAACCCTAACACTTACCATAAACCGAACCCTAACACTAACCCTAGGAGTAACCCAAATCCTAGCCCTAATCCTAACTTTTACCAAAGCCCTAAAATTAGCACTAAACTTATTCATTCGGTTAGCTTAAACCAAATGCTAACCCTCGGCCTAACCCCAACCCTATCCCTAACACTAACCCCCTATATATTACTCTAAACCTAACCTGAACTGTAAACCTAACTCTATCCATTACACTAACTCCAACCCTAACCCTAATGCTATTTTGAGCCCTAAGCTTACACCTTAACCCAAAGCAAACCCTAACTCATACTCTGACCCTAATAATAACGTAGCTCTATATCTGAGCCCTACACTAAACCTAACCTTTACACTAGACGTAGCCATAGACCTATCCCTATCACTATCCCTAACCACAACCCTAGACCTGACATTATTCCTAGCCCTAATCCTAGCCCTAAACCTAACACAAATCATAGCCCTCATCCTAGCCCTAAACTTACTTAATCCTAACCCAAAACCTCACCCTACCCCTATCTCTAAATATAAACCTCGCCCTAGCACTGAACCTAGCTATATAACCCCATCCCTTCCCCTGAACTAACCCTAACCCTAGTCCTAACCATAGGCCTAACCCTAACACTAATCATAGCACTAATCCTAGCACTATTTGAACCCTAAACTTAACCTTACCCCTAACCCTAGCCCTAAGACTAACTCTAACTCACATCCTAACCCTATTTCTATTTATAACCCTATTCGTTACCATAACCTTCACAACTGACCTAACCTGAGCCCTAACGCTACCATAGCCCTAACCCTATATCTAACCATAACTCTAAATCTAACCCTAAACTTAAGCCTAAACCTCATTCTACAACTACCTCTAACACTATTGCTAATCCTAAAACTAGAACTAATCCAAGCTCTAGCCCTAAAATAAAACCGAGCCATGGTTCTAACCCTAAATCTTAACCTAAACCAAACCCTAACCCATAACTAGCCATAACCTGAGCTCTAATTCGACTCCTAGGCCTAACACTAACCCTCACTCTGACTCATATCCAAACACAAACCCTAGCTCTAAATATCACCCTAACCCTAAAACTAATGCTAACACTAGACCTAGACGAAACCCTAACCCTAAATCTAACCCTAATCATAACCCTAGTTCTTACATTGGCCTTAGCCAAACCCTAGCCCTAAGTCTAACACAAAAATAGCCCTAATCCGAGC
Organism: Marmota flaviventris; assembly: GCF_047511675.1. Lineage (NCBI taxonomy): Eukaryota > Metazoa > Chordata > Mammalia > Rodentia > Sciuridae > Marmota > Marmota flaviventris. The sequence continues at coordinate 79,870 of NW_027287672.1, forward strand.
CCTAACACTAGATTTAACAATAACCCTAACCCTAAAACTAGCCCTAAACCTAACTCTAATCCTAGCCCTAACCCTCTCCATTACCCTAAGCCAAACCCTATGCATAAAGCTAACTCTAGTCCTAATCCCAATCCTTAGCCAACCCCCAAAAAAAAACCCTATTACTAGTCCTAACACCAGCCCTCATTCTAGATCTAATCCTAACCCAAATCCTCACCCTAACCTTCAACCTTACTCTGACCCTAACAATAATTATAGGTCTAAACCTGACCCTAAACAGAAATTGAAAACTGAATCTAGCCCTACCAGTAAACTTATACCTGAACCTAAACCTAACACTAGCCCCATAGCTAAACCTAATCCTAAATCTAGCTATTATTCTAGCCCTTGACCTAAACAAAAACTTAGTGCTACCCCTAACAATAACACTTAACCTAAACCAAACACTAACCACACCACTAGACCTAACCCTAGTTCTATTCTGGATTTCACTCTAACCCTAACTTTAACCTGAACACTGGCCCTGAAACTAACATTAAACCTAGTTCTAAACCTGACCTTAACCCCAAACCTAAAGCTAACACTAGACCTAGCATTAAGCCTAACCCTAAAACTAGCTCTAAACAGAACCCTAGAACTTACATTACATATAGCATTAACCCTAGGCCTAAACCTAACACAAAACTTAAATATCCCTAACCCTAATCGAGGCCTAAACCTACCCTAAGAATAACCCTCACCCTAACCCTAACCCTAGTCCTAACCCTAACCCTCACCTTAGTCCTAACCCTAGCTCAAAGCCTAACCCTTAGCCTAAACATAAACCTAGCACTATCCCTAAACATAACCCTAAACGTAGCCCTAATTTTAACCTTAACCCTAGACCTAACACTAGCTCTAATTTTAGCCAATACCTTAACTCTAACCCTAACCATAATGATAACCCTATCCATAACGCTAACTGAAACCTTAACCCTAAACATAAACCTAACCCTAGACCTAACCCTAAACCTAAACCTTGCCATAGTCTTAACCCTAACTCAAACCCTAACACTTACCCTAAAACCAAAAGTAAACCTAGCCCTAAAACTAAACTTAAACCTAAATCTAACATTAATCATAAAGCTAACCTTACATCAAACCCAATCTATTACCCTAAACCTAATCCTAACCCTAATGAAAACCCTAGCCCTAACCCTAAACCTAACCCTGACCATAACACTAAACCTAATCCTCATCCTAGACCCTAGCTCAAAAACTAAACTTTACCCTAAATATAACCCTAACCCTAACCCTAAGCTACGTTTAATATCCCTAACCCAAAACCTAACCTAACTCCAGCACTAATCCTAACCTAACCCTAGCCCTAACCATAGATCTAACCCTATATATTATCCTTATGATAACCTCTAATCCTAATGCTAACCCTAGGCATAACCCTACCCCTTTTGCTAACCCTAAAGCTCTCCAAGCCCTAAACATACCCTGAAACCTAAACCTAACCCAATCAATTACCATAACCCTAACACTAACCCTAATGCTCATTTGAGCCCTATCCCTAAACCTTAACCTAAAACAAACCCAAACACTGATCCTGACCCTAAAAATACACCTAGATCTAAACCTGACCCTTACCCAAATCCTAACACTTACACTATGCATAGACACAAACCTAACCCTAAATATACCCCAAACTGTAACACTAGACCTGACATTATCCCTAGCCCTAATTCTAGACCTAAACCTACAACACACCCTAGCCCTCATCCTAGCCCTAAATTAGTCTGAATCATAAACCTAACCCTCACTCTAGCCCTAACACTAATTCTAACACTCACCCTGCTTCTAAACCTAGCTATAACACCATAACTTACCCTAAAATTAACTATAACCCTAGGCCTAACACTAGACCTAAGCTGAACACTAACCCTAGCCCTAATTCTAGCCCTAACTTAGCCCTATCCATAAAACTAACCAAAACACTAGCCCTAAGACTAACTCTAAATCTCACCCTAGCCTTAGCCGTAGTTCTAAACCTATCTGTTATCATACCCATAACCCTAGCCGTAACCCTTGCCCCATAGTTAGACCTAGCCCTAATCCTAGATCTAATGCTAAATCCAAATCTAACCCTAACCAAAAGCCGAAGCCTAACACTAACACTAGCCCTAACCCTAATGCTAATCTTATAACTAGCCCAAAACCTAAACCTAGGACTAAATCAAAACTGAGCAACAGCCTAACCCTAAACCTTAACTTAAACCAAACACTAACACTACACCTAGACATAACCCTAGCCCTAATTCAAGTCCTAACCCTGACCTTAAAACTTACCCTGACCCTTACTCATATCCTAACACTGACACTAGCTCTAAAGACCACGCTAAACTTAAACCAAACCCTAACAGTAACCCTAGCCCTAATTCCAGTCATAACCCTAACGTTAAAGGAAACACTGACCTGACTGATATCCTAAAGTCACCCTAGCTCTAAACACAGCCCTCACCTTAAACCAAACACTAAGAGTAACCCTAGCGCTTATCTAAACCAAACACTAGACCTAGCCATAACCCTAACCCTACAGCTAGCCCTCAACATGACCCTAGCTCTTACATTACCCATAGCCCTAACCCTAGCCCTAAACCTAACACAAAAGCTAGAGCTAGTCCTAGGCCTAAATCAAGCCTTAAGCATAACCCTAATCCTAACCCTAACCCTAGCCCTAGCCCTAACCCTAACCTAACCCTGGCCTCATTCCTAATCCTAGATCAAAGCCTAAACATTTCTCTAAACGTAAACCTACACCTATCCTTCAATCTAACCCTTACCCTAGCCCTAATTCTAACCTTAACTCTAGCCCTAAACCTAGCTCCAAACCTACCCATTACTCTAATCCTAAACCTAACCTTATTGATAATCCTAGGCTTAATGCTAAACCTAAACCTAACAGGAAAACTAACACTAGACCTAACCTTAAACCTCACACTTGCCATAGACCTAACCCTAGCTCAAACCCTAACCCTTACTATAAACCTAAACATAACCATAGCCCTAACTCTAAGCCTAAACCTCAATCTAACTTTAAACATAGCCCTAAATCTACATCTAATTGTATACATTACCCTAACCTTAACCCTACACCTAATGATGTCCCTAGCCCTAATCCTGACCCTAACCCTATGAGTACTATAATCTTATCCCTAGAAGTAACCCTAAACCTAACCTTCACCCTAGACCTAACCGTAGCTCAAAAGCAAAACCTTATGCTAAACATAAACCTAAGCCTAACCCTAGTTTTAACCCTAACCCTAACCCCAATGCAAGACCAATTCTTAACCATAAACCTAGCCCTAAACTTAGCTCTATTCCTATATATTATACTAACCATAACCCTTATCCTAATGGGAACCCTAGGCCTAACCTTAACCCTATTGCTAACCATAACCCTATCAATTACCCTAACCTAATGTTAACTCTAAACAAAACCCTATCATTACCCTAACCCATGCCCTAGTGCTAATTCAAGCCCTAACCCTAAAACCTAACCTCAAACAAACTCTAACACTGACCCTGACCCTGATAAATCTCCTACGTCTAAAGATGACTTTTACAGTAAACATAACCCTTACATGAGACCTAGCCATAACACTAATCCTAAAACTATCCCCAACCATAAGCTTAGACCTGACATTAGCCATAGCCCTAATCCTATCCCTAAACCTAACCCAAACCCCAGCCCTTATCCTAGCCCTAAACCTAGCCTTAATCCTAACCCTAAACCTAACTTTAGGCTTTACCGAGGAACAAACCCTAGCCCTAATCTTAGCACTCATTAGTCCTATTCATAACCCTAGCCCAAACCCTAGCCCTACGACTAACTCTAACTCTCACCCTAGCCCCAACCCTAGTTCTAACCCTATCCCTTACTGGAACCCTAATTCTAGCCCTAAACCCAGCCCTTACCCTAACCCTATCATTAGCTCTAGCCATAACCTAGGTCTAATTTTAACTCTAAATCAAAACCTAACCCTAAGCCTAACCCTAACCCTAACTCTAAATCTAACTTTAACCCTAGCCCTAATACAAAACCAAGCCATAGGCCTAACTCTAATCCTTAACCAAAACAAACCCTTAACCCTAACGCTAATCTTAGCTCCAATTCTAGTTTTAAGCTGAAAGCTAGAACTAACACTGACCCTGACTCTGACCATAATACTAAGCCTAGTCTAAAAATCATCCTAACCCTAACGCTAAACCTAACACTAGACCTACCACTAACCCTAACCCCAAATTTAACCCTAATAGTAACCCTGATACTTACATTCACCTTACCCCTAACCTTAGCACTAACTTAACCAAAAACCTAGCCCTAATCTAAGACCTAACCCGAGCTTTAACCCTAAACCTAATCCTAACCCTAACCCTAATCAAAACCATAAACCTAGCACTAAATATATCTCTAAAGCTATCCATTGCAATAACCATTACTCTAGGCCTAAACCTAACCCTATCCCTAATCCTAAACATATGCATTATTCTAAACCAAAACTAAACCCTAAACCTCATATTATAATTACACTAACAATAATCATAATGCTAATTCGAGCAATAACTTTAAACATTAACCCATCCTAAACTTCTAACCCAGACCTTGACTCTAGCTCTAAATCTGACCCTAACCCTAAACCTAACCCTTACATTATATATAGGCATAAACCTAACCTTAAAACTACCTTTAAACATAACCCTAGATCTGATATTAGCCCTAGCCGTAATTCTAGCCCTAACACTAAAATAAAGCATAGCCCTCATCGTAGCCCCAAACCTAGCCTAAATCATTACCCTAACCCTAACCATAGCCCTAACCCTAATTGTAACTTTCACCTTATCTCTAAACCTAGCTATAATGCCATTCCTTACCCTAAACGTAAAACTAACCCTAACCCTAACTCTAGGCCTAAGGTGAACACTAATCCTAGCCCTAATCCTAGCCCTAATTTAACCCTATCCCTAACGCTAACCCTAACCCTAGCCCTAAGACTAACTCTAACTCTCACAGTAGCCCTACCCCTTCTTCTAACCCTATCCATTACCGTAATCCTAAACCTAGCCCTAAACCTAGTCATAACAATTGCCAAATCCTTATTACTAGTCCTAATGTAGATCTAAACTTAACTCTAAATCTAACCCTAACCTTAAGCCTAAGCCTAACATTAACACTAGCTCTAGCCCTAACGCTAATCATAAAACTTCCCTAACACTAACCCTTACAGTAAAACTAAACCAAGAAAGAGCCCTTACCCTAAACCTTAACTTAAACCAAACGTTAACACTACACCTAGACCTTACCCTAGCCCTAATTCGAGTCCTAATCTTAACCTTAATACTATCCCTAACTCTGACTCATATCCTAACAACTCACCCTAGCCCTAAACACCACCCTAACCTTAAACTGAACCATTACAGTAACCCTAGCCTTAATTCAAGTCTTAACCCTAACCCTAAAACTAAACCTGACCCTGACTATTAACCTAACACTAGGTCTATATTTCACCCTAAACTTAAACCTAATCCTAATACTAGAGGTTTAACCCCTAACCATATCCCAAAAACTAACCCTAAAAAACATAGTTCTTACATTAGCCATTGCTCTAACTCTAGCCATAACCCTAACACAAAACTAGCCCTAATCTGAGCCCTAAACCTAGCTTTAACCCTAACCCTAGACCTAACCCTAGCTCTAACCCTATCCCTTACCCTATGCCAAACCCTAAACCTAATGCTTATTCTAATCCTAATCCTAATTCTATTCCTCAACCTAACTCAAACCCTAACCCTATTAGTTGACTTAATACTAGCCCTCATTCTAGCTCTAACCATAACCCAAACCCTAACCCTAACCCTGACCCTTATTCTGACCCTAACAGTAATCATAGGTCTAAACCTGAACCTAACCCTAAACTGAACCCTAACATTAGCCCTATTGATAACATTATACCTAAACCTAACCCTAACACTAGCCCTAGACCTAAACCTAATCCTAATCTATCCATAACTCTAGCCCTAGACCTAATGAAAAACTTAGCTCTAGCCCTAATATTCACCCTTAGTCTAAAGCCTAAAACTAATCTTTCCACTAGTCTTAACCCTAGTCCTAATTCTGGCTTTCCCATTAACCATAACCCTAAACTGAACAGTGACCCTGACACGAACACTAACCCTATCTCTAAACATCACCCTAACCCTAAACCTAACCCTAAAACTATACTTAGCTCTAAATTTAACCCTAAAACTAGCCCTAATCATAACAAAGTTCTTACATTTGCCATAGCCCTAACCTATTGCAAAACCTAGCCCTAACCCAAGCCCTACCCTAGCTTTAACCCTAAAGCTAAACATAACCCTAATCTTAGCCCTAACCCTAAACCTAGGCCTAACCCTACTATACACCTAACCTAACACTAAATCAATCCCTAACTGTAACCCAAGACCTGACATTAGCACTAGCCCTAATACTAGCCCTAACCCTAACACAAACATTAGCCATCATTCTGGCCCTAAACCTAGCTTTAATCATAACCATAAACCTAACCCTAGCCCTGACCCTAATTCTAACCCTTGCCCTAGCCCTCAAACTAACTATAACCCAATACCTTACCCTAAATGTAATCCTAACTCCAACCCTAACTGAAGGCCTAAACCTAACACTAACACTAGCCCTAATTTAGCCCTATCCCTAACCCTAACCCTAACCCTAATCCTTGCTCTAAGACTAAATCTAACTCTCATACTAGCCCTATCACTAGTTCTAACCCTATCACTTACCATAGTACTAAACCTAACCCAAACATTAGTCCTAACCCTTGCCATATCCTTAGTCCTAGCCCTAACCATAGATCAAAATCTAACTCTAAATCAAACCTGAACCCGAAGCCTAAATCTAAGCATTATAAATACATTTATATTTAGACTCTGTGTCTACAGTGTGGCTTCAATTATTATTTAGAATATAGTCATTAGTTACATAAAAGGCATACCATTTCTGGTGGTTTATAGAGAACTCAGTGTCAGGGTTAGGATGCTGTGTTAAGGGGGAAAGCAATGAGGGTATGTGATTAATCTAACTTAGCAACTTTGTAGGAGAACTCAAATGAATAGGTAGTGGGAATTTATGGAAGTAAGTATAAATTCAAACTGCTTATCTGTATACATAAAATTACCCTATGTACAAATAGTAAAAGTTAGGAGGCTGAAAGTGGGATAGAGGCAGAAAGAAAAAAAAGAAGAAAAATAACAAGGAAAGAAAGAAAGAGAGGGAGAAAGAAAATAAGAGCAAATAAAGAGGTGGTGAGATAGGGCCTATGGAATTCCTCTAAATTATACAATTCTAGAGATTCAGTTCTTAAAGTCCAATTTCATGGAGAGTTTTTGGTTAACGTATACCTAAACCTAAGCCTAACACTAGCCCTAGACTTAAACCTAATCCTGACTCTAGTCATATATCTAGCCCTAGACCTAAACAAAAACCTAGCCCGAGGCCTAATGATAAACATTAACCTAACACAAACACTAATCCTACCCCTAGACCTAACTCTAGTGATAATTCTGGGTTTAACCCTAACCCTAACTATAACCCAAACACTGACCCTGACCCTAACACTAACCCTAGCTCTACACATCACGAAAACCATAACCTTAACCCTAACACTTGATCTAGCCGTAACACTTACCCAAAAAGTAGCCCTAATCATAACCCTGGTTTGTACATTAGGTGTAGGCCTAACACTAGCCCCAACCTAACCCAAAACCTGGCCCTAAGCCAAGCGCTAACCCTAGTTTTAACCCTAACCCTAAAACTAGCCCTAATCCATACCCTAAACCTAGATCTAACCATAGCTTTTACCCTATCCATTACCTTAAGCTAAACCCTAAACCTAATGCTAACCCTAGTCCTAACCCTAATTCTTAGCCTAACCAAAATTCTAATCCTATTACTAGTTTCAGGTTTATGGTTACGGTTAGGGTTACTTATAGGTTAGGGTTGGGGTAAGGGTTAGTGTTGTGTTAAGTTTAGGGCTAGAATTATGGCTAGGGCAAATGTCAGGTCTAGGATTTTGGCTAGCGATAATTTTAGGGTTAGGTTTGTGGCTAGGTCTGGTATAAGGATTAGGTTTAGTGGTAGGTTCAGGGTTAGAGCTAGATATATTATCATGGGAAGGGGCAGAGTTAGGGTTTGGGTTGGGTTAAGGTTTAGGGTTAGGCTTGAATTAGCATTAGGGTTAGAGTTAGGGTAATGATAGGGTTAGGTTTATGGTTCAGTTTAGGTTTAGGTTAATGAAATAGGTTAGGGTTAGGTATAAGTTTAGGGTTAGGCCTAGGGTTACCATTAGACTTATGGTTATGATTAGGGTAATGGATAGGGTTAGAGCTAGTGATAGGGCTAGGGTTATGGTTAGAATTCTGGCTAGGGTTAGGTTAAAGTTTAGGACTATGTTCTGGGTTAGGGTTAGGTTTAGGGTTAGGTTTAAAGCTAGGGTTAAGGCTCAGATTAGGGCTTGGTTTTGGGCTTGGTTAGGGCTAGGATTAGGGCTATGGTAATTTATGAACTAGTGTTGCAATTAGTGCTAGTTTTAGGGTTAGAGTTAGGGCTTGGTCTAGTGTTATGGTTAGGTTTAGGGTTAGGGCTCGAATTTGGGTTAGGTTAGGGATAGTGTAGGACTACGGCTAATGTAAGAACTAGGGTTACTATTAGGGCTAGTATTGAAGCCAGATTTAAAGTTAGGTAGTCAGTGTAGTTAGGTAAATCGGGTCTAATATTGAGTGAAATCTAAAATGGAGACCATGCTGAGAATGACTCAGGGAAAACACAGGACAACTCATGGAATGTTAATGAAGTCCCAAAAAGGCCCTAGGCCAAAGTCCACCTCAAAGAAATGTTAATGAACAGCCCCCAGCAAAAAGGTGCTGACTCAGAAGTCCTTCCTGACCAGATTACTTCTTTGGCCCACCTGTGTCCCACCCCTTGGGCCTTCCAACCTACATTCCATCACCAAAACTATAAAAAGGGGAAACAACTGCACTTCCACAGATTCCACCTCTTGGGTCCCCTTCTTCCTCCGGGAGAAGTCTTTTCTGCTGTCCTTTAGTAAACTTCTAATTTCTACTCTGACCTCGCCTCGGCGTGCTTCTTTGGTGTTATTCTTCAACATTGGGGAAGCAAGGACTCGTCACCAGTCAACAGCGGTAACATATTGGAGGTCCTAGACCTAGATTCTACACCGAGGTAAGTGCACGCACCCCATGTCTGTTTGAGGTGCATCTTTCTCTCTCTTTCTTTCTGGAGGGTAAGGTGGGCACCAGACGGCTACTTAAACGCAATTAGTGCAGCCGCCACTCTTCAAGACTCGGGTGAGAGGTTTCCCGGCCTAGGCAGCTCTCAATCACCTGTTCAATACAGAGCAGGCATGTTGGGTTCTGCCAAAGCCGCTTCCAACTTTTCTGTCTGGGCCCGGAGAGCAATTGGCGTGAGTACACAGTGTCCCGAATCCCGATCTGCCTCGGATGCGTGGAGGTGGAGGAAGGAGTTTGGAACAACTGCAGAATTCCGGTCTGGGCTACACTCAGACGATTGCTAAGGTTCCTTTCTCTTGAGCCCCCTCCCGACAGCCCTCAGGGGTATCTAGGGTGATCGGTAGATGAATGGCACTGAGGGAAAGCCCCAATCACATTTGCCTCCGTATGGGCCATGCAACACTCCCAACCTCGCATCCATTCCTCCTGGATGCTCCCCTTCCTTCGCAGGTCAGAAATGTTAGCAATTCAGGTTGTAGGACTGAGAGAAAGGCATGGGATAATTAGCAAAATCTGCCCAGGTTCCCTAAGATGCATAGGTAAATTTCACTAGTCTGTTTTACCGCCCCAGTGTTTAAATGTGTTGTGTTCCCAAAGCTGCTAGAGAGGCATTTTTAGAATCAACTCCTCTGGTAATCTGCTACCTTACAACCAGTAGATATCCCTTAACACTTAGGCGGCTCCTTTAGTCTACAGAGCAAAGGCAACAAAAGAGAGCATGTTTCTCTTTTGCAATGGGTTTTTAGTGGCCGGGAGGATAAGCAGTAATGCCCTTAAGTCTGAATCCTCCCAGGGTCTCTGGCACAGGGCAAACTGAGACCCTAGCACTTTGCTAAAGGGAACCAGAAACCCCTTGGCAAAGCAAGGTGAGAGACGGGTTTTCTGGACTGTTTAGGAAGCTCAAGCTTAGGGAGACGTCCCTAATGAGAACAGATTTATCTGGCACGGCGTGGGTGCCTGAGTCCTGTTCTTCTCACTCAGACGGGAGCTTCTCTCTCTCCAATACGCCAGGTGCACCACTAGCCTGCGTATTGAAAAATTGGGATAAATTTGAACCTCAGATGCTCAAGAAAAAGTGCCTCATTTTCTTGGCCTGGCCTCAATACAAACTCTCTGATGAAGAAACCTGGCCACCAGAGGGAAATATCAATTTTAATACAATTTTACAGTTTGATAAAATTTACAAAAAAGGAAATGGTGTGAGGTGCTGTATGTTCAGATTTTCTTTGCTCTAAGGGAAAATCCTAAATTATGCCAACAGTGTAAAGTAGACTTAGCTATGATATCTGCCATGAAGAGAAAAATCTTGGACTCACTGAGGAAAAAGAATCAAGAGAAAAATTTGGGCCGATCAAAGTACATACCCCCTTCCCCCTTCAAGACCTAAGGCAGATAAAAACTGACTCTACTGGAAAGTTAGGAGATATGCCAGATTGCCTGGGATTGGATCTATCCAAAGGAGCTAATCCTGTAAGTAAAAGGGAAACTGAGGATTCCCAGCAGCTGCCAGAGCCATTTTCGCTTTCGGGAATTTCCTCATTCTTCCCTGCACTGTAAGGATTGCTCCATCTCTGTCCACTTAAAAAGAAGGGACACTGAATGCAGTAAAGTCAGTCACACTGAGACCCTTGATTTTACACCTATAGTTGCCCCTCTGTGAAAACATCTGGTCCACTCATGGGAAATCTATGGTGCCACTGATAGGAGTCATAATTAAATGGAAGTTAAAAACCTGAAGAGATTTTTCTCTTATCTGGTCTCTCTATTTTAAAGGTTATTATAGATTGTTTCTTGGGGATGATCTTGGCTAAATGTGTATCTAAAAGATGATTTTTTTATTGTAACATCTGGTATCTAAATGAGTTTGAAGCATTGCATAATCTTGCAGTTAAAAGTTGGGGTTAGGTAATTGTTTAGTTTGTGATTCCAGATAATTCATGCCGGAGAACTTAAATACTTAGGATAGAAAATTAAAAGAACTCTACTTCCAAGTTGGCAAGTAACTCCCAATCATTTAGTTTTATTTTGAACTGCGTAGCCTGAGAAGATTTCACTAGGTGTACCAGTGCATTAACTTGGGCAAGGATAGTAAATTATGATATGGTATCTGTTCCCCTCAGTGTGTAAGATTTAGGAAATAAAATGTTGAATTGGAACATTGGTCTGGCTTATTGAAATAACATTGAATAGCAACAGTCTTAAATTTTTAAAGCTTAATTTTGGATATACATGGTAGTGTGTGGTTCTATTTTAAGATTTTTTTCAAATGATTTAATGTAACTTAATACTATAGGAACTTCAGAACAAAGGAAGTAGCTTAATGATCCTAAAGAAATTTCTTCTGATGGTAGAGATCCTATTTTCAGTTTTGTGTGAGCAAGTTTTTCTAGTGTAGGAAAATGTAAAGGTATGAAATTTTGTAAATTGTATCTTAAACTTGTATCATAATTTTCAACATCCAAACCTGAAAATTGTGACTTATGGTTAAAATGCCTTAGGCATGAGGTTTCTGCTCAGAATTCCAGTTTTCCCAGTTCCTTCCAGACCTCAGCCAGGACTTAAGTTGATATGCAAATAGAAGAAGCCTGGAGCAATCAGTAGAAGACAGATCTGAGGCCCAAGGAAAAAAAAAGAGTAAAGGTGTCTTTTTATGGGCACTCAAACTAGATTAAACCAAAGAGTAAATTGTATGGCATTTACTAATTACTGGCCAGTCAATTTTTTCTAGGACTTTTACTTTTTTCTTAGATTTTTTTTGAGCTCGTGATTTTAATCCTGCAGACAAGTTAATGTTTTTCTGATAAGTTCTATTTTTGATCAACTGGAGTTTTTTTAAACATTGCAATGAGATTTCACCTGAGAAAGCTACAAGGCCTTTACTATTGTGTTGTGTTACACTTGTGTTACGTGTTGTATGTTGGTATGTCTGTGTGTATGTCCATATATCGTGCAGTGATATGACAATTGACAGATGAGGAGCGCTCATGAAAAATTTTTTTAAAAAAATGGATCCAAATTTCTTTGATTCACGTGATTCAAATGGTTCAATTTAAATTTGGTAAACAGATGAAAGTAAAGATGTCTTTAAAATTAAGCTTATAAGTTTTTCTAGATGTTCAAAAAGGCCCTAATAAAGTGTTAAATCTGCTTAAATTCAAAAATTTACAAGTATTGTTTCAAAATGTGAACAGGAGGAGGTTAACAGATGAAAAAGAAAAACTAGAAGGTTCTAGGTATGGATTTAATAGAGGGAAAATGTGTTTCTGGATAAGAGTCTATATGATTAAGTAATTAAGAGGGTTTAAGTAAATGATATAAAGAAGGTCTGTGTAAGTTGCTTATAAGTGTAAGTTTTTGAGCAAGTAATCTTAAAGAAATTAAACAGTTGGTCAAACAAGTGCTGTTGTTTTAGAGAATTGTGCTATGTTATTTCTTTAAAAGCTAAACTTGGTTAATATAAAAACATCAATGTAATTGTGGTGTTAATGTGTCCATATCTTCCAGGTATACAAGTCTGTAAGGTAGAAGCTTTAGAGCATTATATCAAGCTGGTGTTCTAAAGTTGCATGGTAATTTTAGGCTTAAAAAGAAAAACATATTGGAGATTTATTTATATCATTTGTGTTCTATAACTGGACTTGTTATCAATAAGATGTAAAGTTCTATGTTACTTTTTACACTGAGATACAATTTAAATGTATTTTTAAGTTAATGAGAGCCTAACCTGTGTGAAGGTTTTATTGCAAAACACAAAAGTACTTTGCTACTTTTCTACAAAAGGTTAAAAGCTTTCAGCCTTTCTTTAATTCATGTTTTAGATGTGATATTATGTTGTGTTTGCTCAAGTTCACAACAATTTATGTAGGCTTTGTAAAATGATGTTTAAAAAGCAAAGATCAGTTTCAGAACTACAGTACTTAAGATTTATGAAGAGCCCTGCCTTACTTGAGATAAGGCTCTGTCCCATCTCACTACATGTGAAAGTGACTATGGAAGAAGTAGGCCAGATTTCAGTACAGTTAAAGTTGTGTCCAAAAGTAGTTTTTTGCCAAGATTACTAGGATCTCAAATAGGGAATTATGATGTATAACCCTGCCAGGATTCAAGGTAGCTATCATATAAGCTAAATATGTTTTTACCCTAGTTAGTTTTGTTTTGTAGTTTGCTTATAGATGGTTTAAGGATTGCCTGTTAATGTTTTAAAGAGGTACTGCTTTAAGAACACAACCTGGGTCAACATAAGATAAGGAGTTATCACCTACAGGATAGAGAGATAGACATTAAAGCCCAGTGCTCTTAATAGAAGGCTGTTAACTTATTTGCTGGATGTTTAAGATTAAGTTTTAAAATTAAAAATTTGGCTCTTGCCCTCTGAGTCAGTCTGAATCAGGGAATAGGGGACTTCTCCAAAGGGCTCTGCAACTCTAGGCCACATAACCTCCTGAGCAGGGAGATTAATTAGACCAGTGGAGGACAGAAAGCCAATCAGTGCATTTGCTGTGAAGAGGAGGGTCATCAGAAAAGGGAGACATCCCTGATGCTTCCAAGGGAAGCCACATGGTCAAGCAAGGCCTGGACCCATCCTAGCGCAATGGCATTAGCGGAACTGAGAAGCTGCTGTAAGTTCCCCGAGGACTCCCAGGGAAGCTCAGCTGACTGTTAACAATAGATAAAAACAAAAGTCAGTTTGACTTGCTTCATCTTAAACACTTAGCAAAGACAGTCAAAGCCAAAGCACAGCTGTTCCTGGGCATTTTAAATAATAATAATAGTTAAATGTAACCTCCAAAAATAAGTAAACTAGAGGCTGCAAAAGAGATTCTCAGACAGGAATGCCTGATAACTATCAAAAGGAACTGCCAGAGTAGTTTTTAGTTTAAGGCCTTTATTTCTAACCTACACAGGTAGGCTTAGTGTTTGCAAGTATGGTTATCCAGCCCTCAGTAACAGAATTAAAGATTTCACTATTAGACACAGAGGTCATACTAGTAAAAGGATTTTGCAAGATCAGATGACATTAAATTATTAAACTATATCTTAAGGGAAAGAACGTCTGTAACCCTAAAAGTTAAATGTTGTGTTTACATCCCTGACATTTCTGGCAATGTGACAAATGTCCTTAAAGATTTACATGCTCAGATAGAAGCCATGTCCTCAGCAACTTTGTCATGGAAACAATATCTTAGCTCCTAGTTCTTGGTACTTCCTGGTGGAAAACATTGTTAGTCTTTGTCTTTGCCATCATACTCATTGGCATATTCCTGTGCTATGGCATTTATTGCTGCATCGATATGGTTCCAGTACTAATGAATTCTTGTTTCTCTTATAGACCATCCATCACTCAAATGGCCCTCCAGACTATTACTTCTCAATCAGACTTCTATCATGGACCACTCGATAGACCAGATTTTTAAAGGGGGACCCCAAACTGCTTGCCCCACACTGTCCATTTTCAGCCTGAAGAAGCCAGAAAGATCTTCTTCGCCCCCCTTCCTTACAGCAGTAAGGAGTTCCCAACTTAGAGGGGGGAATGAAGCCAGATTTAAAGTTAGGTAGTCAGTGTAGTTAGGTAAATCGGGTCTAATACTGAGTGAAATCTAAAATGGAGACCATGCTGAGAATGACTCAGGGAAAACACAGGACAACTCATGGAATGTTAATGAAGTCCCAAAAAGGCCCTAGGCCAAAGTCCACCTCAAAGAAATGTTAATGAACAGCCCCCAGCAAAAAAGGTGCTGACTCAGAAGTCCTTCCTGACCAGATTACTTCTTTGGCCCACCTGTGTCCCACCCCTCGGGCCTTCCAACCTACATTCCATCACCAAAACTATAAAAAGGGGAAACAACCGCACTTCCACGGATTCCACCTCTTGGGTCCCCTTCTTCCTCCGGGAGAAGTCTTTTCTGCTGTCCTTTAATAAACTTCTAATTTCTACTCTGACCTTGCCTCGGCCTGCTTCTTTGGTGTTATTCTTCAACATTGGGGAAGCAAGGACTCGTCACCAGTCAACAGCGGTAACAGTATTAGGGTTAACATTAAGACTAGGTCTAGTGTTTATATTAAGTTTAGATTTAGGGGTATGATAGGAGATAGGGTTAGTGTTAGGGTCAGAGTCAGGATCAGTGTTACTTTTAGGATTAGGGATAGGACTCAAATTAGGGTGAGGTTTAAGGCTAGGTGTAGGGTTAGGATTTGTGTTAGTGTTAGAGTAAGAATTATGGATAGGGCTAATGTCAGGTCTAGGGTTATGTTTAGGTTAGGGTTAGTGTTGGGGCTATGGCTTAGTTTTGTTTTAGAGCTAGGGCTAGGGTTAGGGCTAGTTTTGGGATTAGTGATAGTGTTAGGGCTAGTAGTAAGGTGAGGTTAAATCTTATATTAATTGTTATGGTTAGATGTAGCTTTAGGGCCAGGCTATGATTAGGGCTAAAGTTAGAGCTAGTGTTATGGTTATGATAACAGATAGGGTTAAATCTATAAATAGGGCTAGCCAAGAGTTAGAGTTAGTCTTAGGTTGGGTTAGGTGTAGGTTTAAGGTTATGGCAAAATTAGGGCTGGGATTAGTGCTAGGGTTAGTGTTAGGGTTAGGGTAGGTTTAGGGTTAGTGTTAAGTGTTAGGGATAGCGTTAGGTTTAGGAAAATGGATGGGGATGTAGCTAGGTTTAGAGATAGGGCGAGACTTAGAATTAGGCTTAGGGCTAGGTTAGGGTTCAGGTTATGATTAAGGCTAGGTTTAGGACTAGGCTGAGGGTTTGTGTTAGGGCTAGGGCTAGGATTAGGGCTAGGGCTAATGTCAGGTCTAGGTTTATGGTTAGTATTAGTTTTAGTATTGGGTTATGGCTATGTCTATTGTAAGGTTTAAGTTTAGGGTAAGAGTCTAGTTAAGAGCTAGGTGCATTATTAGGGTCAGAGTCCAGGTAGGGTTTGGTTTAGGTTAAGATTTAGGGTTAATGCTTGAATTAGCTGTGGGTTCAGATTAGGGTCAGTGTAATGGATAGAATTAGGTTTATGTTTCCAGTTATGTTTAGAGTAATGTATAGGGTTAGTTTTAGCAAAAGGGTTATTGTTAGGCTTAGGGTTAGCATTTGGTTAGGTTTTTATTTAGGGTAATGGATATGGTTAGAGCAAATTTTAGTGCTAGGGTTAAGGTTAGGATTAGGGCTAGGGTTAGGTTTAGGGTAAGTGTTAGAGTATGACCTAGGTTTATGTCTAGGGAGATAGTTAGGTTTAGAATCAGGGCTGGGGTAATGGTTAGCGTTATGATTAGGGCTAGGTTAAAGGCTATGAAAAGGCTAGGTTTGTGTGGTGTTTGTGGCTAGTATTAGGGCTATAGTTTAGGGTTAGGGTTAGAGTTAGGGCCATAATTAGGACTAGTGTTGGGTCTAGGGATAGGGTTAATATTTCGGTTAGGTTAAGGGTTATTTTTAGGGCTAGTGCAAAGTTTTTTTGTTTAGGGATAGGACTAGATTTATGACTATATTTAGGAATAGGTTTGGTATAATGCTAGTGTTACAGTTAGATTTAGGTACAGGTTTACTTGTAGGGGTAGGGGTAGGGTCTGGTTTAGGGTTAGTGTTAGAGTCAGAATAAGGGTCAGGGTTTGGGTTAGAGTTACAGCTAGAATGAGGGCTATGGTTAGAACTAGTAATAGAGTTGGGGATTGGGGTAGGCTAAGGATTAGGGTTAAGACTAGATAACATTAGGGTGAGGGTTTAGCTTAGGGAAAGAGATCTGTTTAGACGTAGGATTAGAGATAGTGATAGCTTTAGGGCTAGAGTTAAGGTTAGGGTTAGGGTTAGTTTTAGGGTTAAACCTAGGGTTAGAGCTTGGATTACTACTAGAAAGCTTTAGGGCTATGGCTAATGCAAAAACTTGGTTTCTGATTAGGGCTAGTTCTAGGGTTAGCGTTAGGGCAATGTATAGAGCTAGGGTCAGTGTTAGGATCCGATTCAGGGTCAGGGTTACTTCTAGGTTTAGGTTTAGCACTCAAATTATGGCAAGGTTTAGGGCTAGGTTTAGGGTTAGTGTTTGGTTTAGGTTAAGGGTTAGGGTTAGGTTTATGGCTCAGTTTTTTTTAGGGCTAGGTTAGGGTTAGGGCTAGTTTTCCAATTAGCATTGTTTTTAGGGTTAGTGTTAGGGTGAGATTTAGGCTTAAGGTTAGGGTTTGATCCAAGTTTAGGGGTAGAGCAAAGGTTAGGGCTAAGGTTGGGCTAGGGATAGGGCTAGGTTTTGGGTTATAGTAAGGGATGGGTGTAGAACTAGGGATAGGGATAGGGCTAGGGTGAGAGTTAGAGTTAGTTTTAGGGATAGGTATGGGGTTAGGTTTGGTGTTAGGCCTAAATTAGGGCTTGGATTAGTGCTAGGGTAAGTGTTATGTTTAGGCCTAGGTTTAGGGCTAGGGTTAAGGTTAGCATGCGTTAGTGTTATGTTAAGTTATGATGTTACAGCTATGTTTAGTGCTAGGACAAGGGATAAAAATAGGGATAGGGCTGAGGATCAGATTAGGGTAAGGATTAATGCTGGGCTTAGAACTAGGATTAGGGCTAGGGATAGAGATAATGTCATGTCTAGCATTAAGGTTAGGTAGGGTTAGAGATAGGCTATGGCTCAGAATTGTTTTAGAACAAGGCCTATGGTTAGGGCTAGTTTTATGATTGGCAATAGTGTTAGGACTAATGGAAGGGTGAAGTTTAGGCTTAGATTTATTGTTATGGTTATATCTAGGTTTAGGGGTATGTCTAAGGTTAAGGCTAAGTTTAGGGCTAGTGTTAGGGTTATGGTAACAGATAGGGTTAGATCTAGAAATAGGGCTAGGTTCAGAGTTCGAGTTAGTCCTTGGGCTAAATTTAGGGGTAATATTAAGATTAGGGTTAAATTCGAGCAAGCATTCGTGCTAGGGTTAGTGTTAGTGTGAGGCCTAGTGTTAGGGTTAGTGTTAGTGTTAGGATTAGGATTAGGTTTAGGGGAAGGATAGGGTTATAACTAGCTTTAGGGCTAGGGCAAGGGTTAGAATTAGGGTTAGTACTAAGGTTAGGGTTTGGGTTAGGATTAAGACTTGAATTAGGGCTAGGCTGAGGGCTTGTGTTAGGTCTACGGCTAGGATTAGGGCTAGGGCTAATGTCAAGTCTAGGTTTATGGTTAGTATTAGTTTTAGTGTTAGGTTATGGCTATGTCTATTGTAAGGTTTAGGAATAGGGTAAAGGTCAAGTTTAGAGCTAGCTGTATTATTAGGGTCAGGGTCTGGGTTGGGTTTGGTTTAGGTTAAGATTTAGGTTTAATGCTTGAATTAGCTGTGGGTTTGGGTTAGGGTTATGGTAATGAATAGAATTACTTTTATGGTTCCAGTTAGGTTTAGAGTAATAGATAGGGTCAGTGTTAATGATAGGGTTATCGTTATGCCTAGGGTTAGCATTTAAGTTAGGTATTTTTTTAGGGTAATGGATAGGGTCAGAGCTAAGTTTACGGCTAATGTTAAGGTTAGGATTAGGGTTATGGTTAGTGTTAGGCCTATGATTAATGTTAGGTTTAAGGTTAGGGTAAGTGTAGGCATTTGAGGTAGGGATAGGGCTAGGGTGTGGGTTAGGTTTTGAGTCAAGGCTAGTGTTAGGTTTAGGTTTAGGGTTATCTTTAGGCTAAAGATTAGGGTTTGAGCTATATTTAGGGCTAGGGCGAGGGTTAGCATTAGGGTTAGGTCTAAGTTTATGGTTAGGGTTATGATTAGGGCTAGGTTTAGGGCTAAGATAAGGGCTAGATTTTGTGTGATGTTTAGGGCTAATGTTGGGGCTTCGGTAATGCAAGAGCAAGGATATGGTTATGGCTAGTTTTAGGGTAAGGGTAATGGATAAGTCTAGTGTTAGGGTTAGGTTTTGGTTTAGGATAAGTTTTAGAGCTAGGGTTTCTATTAGATTAAAGGTCATTGTGGGGTTAGGGTTAGTTTTAGGTTTAGAGCCACAATTAGGACTAGTGTTTGGTCTAGTGAGAGGTTTAGTTTTTAGGTTGGGTTAAGGTTATTGTTAAGGCTAGTACTAGGTTTTTGTTTAGGGCTAGGGCTAGATTTATGACTCTTTAAAAATTAGGTTGTCTAATGCTACTCTTACTGTTAGAATTAGGTATAGGTTTACCGGAAAAGGTAGAGCTAGGGTTCGGTTTTGGGTTAGGGTCAGGTTTAGATCTAGGGTTAGTGTTAGGGTCAGAATAAGGGTCAGGGTTAGGGTTAGGGTTAGAGCTAGAATAAGGGCTACTTTTAGGACTAGTAATAGACTTAGGGTTTGGGAAGGCTAAGAATATTGGTTAGGACTAGGGTAGCATTTGGATAAGGATTTGGCTTAGGGTAAGGGATAGGGTTAGAGGTAAGGCTATGGTTTGGTTAAGGGTTAGGGTTAGTGTTAGAGTTAGGGTTAGGCTTAGTGTTAGTGTTTGGTTTGGGATATAGTTAGTTTAAAGGTTAGTGTTAGGGTTAATATTAGGTGTAGGATTAGGATTAGGTAGTGTTAGGGTTAGGGGTAGGATCAGGGTTAGGGTTTGTGTTAGGGTTAGGGTTATGTTAAGATTAGGGATAGGGTTATGGTTATGGTTAGGGTTTGTGTTAGGGATAGGCTTAGTGTTAGGGTAAGGTTTAGGGTTAGGGCTAGTGTTAGGTTTAGGGTTAGTTTTATTGTTAGGGTTAAGGTTAGGGTTAGGATTAGTGTTAGGGTTATGGTTAGGTTTAGGGTTACAGTTAGTGTTAGAGTTTGTGTTAGGGTTAAGGTTTGGGTTAGAGTTAGGGTTACAGTTAAGATTAGGTTTACATTTAGGGTTAGTGTCAAGCTTGGGGTTAGTGTTAGGGTTAGTGTTAGGTTTAGGGTTTGTGTTTGTGAAAGGGTTATGTTTAGGGTTAGGTTTCAGGTTACAGTTAGGGTTAGTTTTAGAATTAGTGTTAGGGATAGGGTTAGGTTTAGTGTTAGGTTTAGGGTTAGGGTTTCTGTTAGGATTAGGATTTGGGTTAGTGTTATGGTTAGATTTAGTGTTAGCATTAGGGTTAGGTTCAGTGTTATGGTTAGGGTTATGTTTAGAGGTAATATTAGTGTTTCAGTTTGAGTAAAATTTAGGTTTAGGGATACTGTTAGGTTTAGGCTTAGGGTTAGGGTTAGTGTTAGTTATACAGTAATGGTTGGGGTTAGGATTTGTGTTATGTTTAGAGTTAAATTTAGTGTTAGTGTTAATGTTAGTGTTAGTGTTAGGCAAGGATTAGAGTTAGGGTTAGGTTTAGGTTTAGGGTTAGGGTTACTCTTAGGATTAGGTTTATGTTTAGGGTTGTGGATTGGGTTATTATTAGTATTAGGGTAAGGTTAGGGTTAGCATTAGTGTTTGGGTTAGTGTAATAGTTATGTTTAGGGTTAGTGTTAGGTCTAGGGTTAGGTTTAGCATTAGGTTTAGGGTTAAGATTAGGTGAGTGTTAGGGTTAGGGTAACGGTTAAGGTTAGGGTAAGTGTTAGGGTTAGGGTTAGGATTAGGAACAAGGTAAGGTTTAGGGTTTGGTTAGGGTTTGTGTTAGGGTAAGTGTTATGGTTAGTGTTAGGGTTAGGTTTAGGGTTAAGATTAGGATTAACTTTAGGGTTAAGAATAGGTTTAGGGTTAGTGCTAGGGTTAAGGATAGGGTTAGGATTAAGTTTAAAAGTTAGGGTTAGGATTAGGGTTAGGGTTGGTGTTAGGGTTATTTTTAAGGTTAGTGTTAGGAATAGGTTTAGTTTTATAATTAGCGTTAAGGTTAGGTTTAAGGTTAGTGTTATGGTTAGCATTAGGAATAGAGTTAAGTTCAGGTTTAGTGTTAGCATTAGGGTTAGGGATAGGGTTCGTCTTAGTATTTGGGTGATGGTTAGGATTAGGTTTAATGTTATGGGTAGTGTTAGGTTTATGGTTATGGTTAGGGTTAGGATTAGTGTTCGGCTTAGGGTTAGGGTTACAGTAAACTTTAGGGTTGATGCTAGTTTTAGGGTTAGGATTAGGGTTAGGTTTAGTGCTAGGGTTAGGTTTAGGCTTAGGGTTATGGTTAGGGTTAATTTTAGGGTTAAGGTTGGGGTTATGGTTAGGTTTAGGTTTATTGTAAGGGTTAGGGTTAGGGTTAGTGTTAGTGTTAGGGATGGGGTTAGTGTTAGAGTTAGGGTTAGGTTTGGGTTAGATTTAGTGTTAGGGTTAGAGTTAGAGAGAGTGTTAGGGTAGTGATAGTTTTAGGGTTAGGGGTAAAATTAGGGTTAGTGTTACTGTTACAGTTAGGGTTAGAGTTAGTTTTAGGGTTCATATTAGGCTTAGGATTAGGATTAAGTTTAGGGTTAGTTTTAGGTTTACGGTTAGTTCTAGGGTTCAGGTTAGGGTTATAGTTAGTTTTAGAGTTCGGGTTAGAGTTAGGTTTAGTGTTAGGATTGTGTTTGTGTGAGGGATATGGTTTGTGTTAGGGTAAGGTTTAGGGTTAGGGTTTGTGTTAGGGTTAGGGATAGGGTAAGGGTTAGGGTTAGGATTGGGAGTAGAGTGAGGCTTAGAGTTAGGTTTAGGGTTAGGTTTATGTTTAGTTTTAGGGTTACTTGTATTTTAGGGTTAGTGTTAGGGTTAAGTTTAGGATTAGTGTTAGTGTTAGGGTTTATGTTATGGTAAGGGTTAGGGTGAGGGTTAGGGGTAGGGTCAGGTTTAGGGTAAGGTTCAGTGTTAGTGTGAAGTTTAGGGTTAGGGATAGTGTTAGGGTTAAGGATAGGTTTAGTGTTACTTTTAGGTTTAGGGTTAGAATTAGTGTTACGGTAGTGTTACGGTTAAGGTTTGGGTTATGGGTATGTTTAGTGTTAGGATTAGGGTTAGGTTTATGGTTAAGGTTAGTTTTGGGGTTAGGATTAGGTTCCGGGTTAGGGTTAGTGTTAAGGTTAGTGTTAGGGTAAGAATTATGGTTTGTGTTAGGGTAAGGGTTAGCTTTAGGTTTTGTGTAAGGTAGTGTTTTAAATTAGGGTTTTTGTTATGATTAGAAAGAGGGTGAGAATGAGGCATAGGTTTAGGGTTAGGGTTAGTTTTAGGGTTACGGGTAGTTTAGGCATAGTGTTAGCGTTAGTGCTACGGTTAGTGTTAGGGTTAAAGTAAGGATTAGGGATAGGATTAGTGTTAGGTTTAGGGTTAGTGATAGTGTTAGTGTTGGCGTTAGGGTTAGTGTTAGGATTAGGGTTAGGGTTAAAGTTAGTGATAGGTTTAGGTTTAGGGTTAGTGTAAGGGTTAGTATTAGGATTAATTTCAGGGTTAGTGTTAGGGTTAGTTTAAGTGTTATCTTTAGTGTTAGTGTTATGGTTAGGTTTACAGAGAGTGTTATGGTTAGGTATAGGTTTAGGGTTACTGCTAAGGTCAGGGTTAGGGTTATTGTTACAGTTAGCATTAGGATTTGGGTTCGTTTTAGGGTTAAGGTTAGGGTTATATTTAGGGTTAGTTCTAGGGTTAGACTTAGGGTTAGAATTAGTGATAGGGTTATTGCTGGGGTTATGGTTAGTTTTAGGATTAGGGTTAGGGATAGTGCTAGAGTTATTGTTAGGTTTGGGATAAGGTTTAGTGTTAGTGTAAGGGTTAGTATTAAATTTAGTTTCATGGTTAGGGTTAGGGTTAGTTTTAGTGTTACCTTTAGAAGTTAATGTTATGGTTATGGTTAGGGAGAGATTTATGTTTAGTGATAGGTCTAGGGTTAGGGCTAAGGTCAGTGTTAGGATTAGTATTACAGTTAGGGTTAGGGTTAGGGTTCGTTTTAGGGTTAGGTTTAGGGTAATATTTAGGGTTAGGTCTAGGGTTAGGGTTAAGATTTGGATTAGGTTTAGGTTTCGTTTTACAGTTAGGGTTAGGGTTAGGGTTAGAGTTAGGATTAGTGTTCATGTGAGGGATAAGTTTTGTGTTAGGGTAAGGGTTAGGGTAAGGGTCAGGGTTAGGGTTAGGTTTAGGGTTAGATTAAGGCTTAGGGTTAGGTTTGGGTTAGTTTGAGGGTGACTTGTAGGTTAGGGTTAATGTTAGAGCAAGGGTTAGTATTAGTGTTAGGGTTAGGGTTAAGGTTTGTGTTATGGTAAGGGTTAGCGTGAGGGTTAGGGGTAGGGTTAGGTTTAGAATTAGGTTCTGTGATAGTGTTAGGGTTAGGGATAGTGTTAGGGTCAGGGATAGGATAAGGGTTACTTTTTGGTTTAGGTTTACAATTAGGGTTACGGTTACTGTTACGGTTAGGGTTATGGTTATGGTTAGGTTTAGTGTTAGGCTTAGGGTTATGTTTATGGTAAAGGTTAGTTTTGGTTTTAGGTTTAGGGTTAGGGTTGTGGTTATGGTAGGGTTTTTTTTAGAATTGGAGTTAGGGTTTGGGTTAGGGTTAGTGTTAAGGTTAGTGTTAGGATAAGAATAACGGTTTGTGTTAGTGTCAGGGTTAAGTTTAAGTTTTGTGTTAGGGCTAGAGTTAAAATTAGGGTTTTGGTGATGATTAGAAAGAGGGTTAGAGTGAGTCGATGGTTAAGGTTAGGGTTAGTTTTAGAGTTACTGGTAGTTTAGGTATAGTGTTAGGGTAAGTGTTAAGTTTAGTGTTAGTGTCAGGGTTAAAGTAAGGGTCAGGGATAGGGTTAGTGTTAGGTTCAGGGTTAGGCTTAGGGTTAGTATTAGTGATAGTGTTATTGTTTGGGTTATAGTTAGAGTTAGGATTAGGGTTATGTTTACTGTTAGGGTTTGTTTTAGATTTAGGGTGAGGTTTATAGTTCAGTTAGGGTTAGTGTTAGGGTTAGTTATAGGGTTAGGGTTGGAGTTAGGTTTAATGTTAGGGTAAAAGTTAGTTTTATGTTTAGTGTTAGTGTTACAGTTAGGGTTAAGTTTTGGTAAGTGTTAGGGCTAAATTAAGGGTTAGGGTTAGTGTAAAAATCAGTGTTAGAGATAATATTAGATTTTGTTTTAGGTTTAAGGTTAGGGATAGGATTAGTGTTAGGTTTAGGGTTAGGATTATAGTTATGGTTAGAGTTAGTGTTATGGTTAGTGTCAGTGTTACTGTTATGGTTAGGGTTATGTTACATTTAGGGTTAGTGTTAGTGTTAAAGTTAGGGTTAGTTTTAGTATGTTAGTGTTAGTGTTAGTTAAAAGTTAGGTTTAGTGTTAGGTTATGTTTAGGGTTAAGTTTTGTGTTAGAGATTGTGTTAGGGTTATGGTTAGGGTGAGGATTATGGTTACGTCAGGTTTAGGGTTATGGTTAGGGTTAGGATTACTGTAAGGTTTAGTGTTAGAAGAGGGTTAGGGTTAGGGTTAAGTTTAGTGTTATAGTTATTGTTAATTTTAGGTTTAGTGGTAGTGTTAGGGTTAGGATTAGGATTAGTGTTAGTTTTAGATTTAGGATTAGAGTTAGGGTTAGTGTTAGGGTTAGGGTTAGGATTTGTGTTAAGGTTACAGTCAGGATTAGGTTTAGGGTTAAGGTTATGGTTAAGATTAGCATTAGGGTTAGGGTTAGTGTTAGGTTAGGATTATGGCAGGGTTAAGGTTAGTGTTAGGGTTCTGGTAAAGGTTAGGATTATGGTTGATGTTAGGGTTAGATTTAGGTTGAGGGTTAGGATACGGTAAAAGTTTGGTTTAGGGATTGTGGTAGAGTTAAGGTTAGGGTAAGTGTAAACTTTAGGTTTATGGTTAGGGTTACATTTAGGGTTATTGTTAGGGTTAGGGTTAGGGTTATACTTAGGTTTAGAGTTAGTGTTAGGATTAGGGTTAGGTTTAGGCATAGCCTTAAGTTTAGGATTAGGTTTAGAGATATTGTTATGGTTAGGTTTAGGTTTAGGATTAGGGTGAGGGTTAAAGTTAGGTTAAGTATTAGTGTTAGGATTAGTTTTAGGGTTAAGATTAGGGTTTCTTTTAGGGTTAGGATTATGGTAGGGTATGTGTTAGGATTCAGTTTAGGGTTCGTGTTCGGTTTAGGGTTAGGGTTATGGTTAGGATAAAATTTTGGGTTAGGTTTAGGGTTACAGTTAGAGTTAGTGTTAGTGTTAATATTAGGGTTTGGGTTAGTGTTAAGATGAGGGTTTAGGTTATTGTAAGGTTTAGCATTAGGGTTTGTGTAGGGGTTATGGTTAGGGTTATAGTTAGGGTTACGATTAAGGTTAGGATTAGGGTTAGAGTTAGGTTGAGTTTTGGGTTAGGTTAGGCTTATGTTTAGGGTTAGGGTTAGATATAGCGTTAGGTTTAGGATTATGATTAGGGTTAGGATTCAGGTTAGGTTTTGGTTTAAATTAGGGTTAGAGTTAGGGTTAGGGTTCGTGTTAGGGTTAGGGTTATGGTTTTGTGTTAGTTTTAGGTTTAGGTTTAGGGTTAGGTTTAGCGTTAGGGTTAGGGTTAGGAATAGGATTAGGGCTACGGTTAGAGTCAGTGTTAGGGTTACGTTTAGGGGTTGTGTTAGTGTTAGGGTTAGAGTTAGGGTTAAGGTTAGGTTTAGTGTTTATGTTAAGGTTAGAGTTAGATTTAGGGTTAGTGTTATGGTTAGGGTTAGGGCTATGGGTTGTGTTAGTGTTAGGTTTAGGGTTATGATTAGGGTTAGTGTTATGGTTAGAGTTAGGGTTAAGGTAAGGTTTAGTGTTTGGGTTATGGTTAGAGTTAGGTTAAGGGTTAGTGTTAGTGTTAGTGTTAGGGTTAGGGTTAGGTTACAAATTAGGTTTAGGTTGAGGCTTAGGGTTAGTGTCAGGGTTAGGTTTAGCTTTAGGGTTAGGTTTAGGGTTGTGGTTAGGGATAGGGTTAAGGTTAGTTCAAGGTTAGTATTTGGTTAGGGTTTTTGTTAGGGTTAGGGTTAGAGTTACGGTGAGGTTGTGTTAGAGTTAGGTTCAGGTTAGGGGTAAGGTTAGGGTTCGTGTTTGGGTTAGAGTTAGAGTTATTTTTAAGTTTATGGTGAGGGTTAGAGGTAGGGTTAGGGTTAGTGTTATGATTAAGTTAGTGTTTAGCGTATGGTTAGGGTTAGTGTTTGTGTTAGGTTTAGGGTTAGGGTTAGAGTTAGGGTTAGGTAAAGGTTAGGGTTAGTGTTAGTGACAGGGTTACAGTTAGGGTAAGGGTTTGGTTTAGGGTTAGGATTAGGGTTAGGGTTAGGTTTAGGGTTAGAGTTAGGGTTAGGGTTAAGGTTAGTGTTACTGTTAGGGTAAGGATTAGGGTTAGTATTAGTTTGGGGTTAAGTTTAGATTTAGTGTTTGTGTTAGGGTTGGAAATTCTTTTAGGGTTCATATTATGTTTAGTTTTATGGTTAGGTTTACTGTTAAAATTAGGGTTGGTGTTAGGGTTTGGGTTAGTGTTAGGGATAAAGTTTGGGTTAGGGTTAGTGTTAAGTTAAGATTAGGGTTAAGGTTTGATTAGGGTTAGAGTTATGATAAGGGTTAGTGTTGGGGATAGGGTTACAGTTATGGTAAGGGTTGGGGTTAGGATTAGGGATTGGGTTAGGGTTAGGGTTGGCTTTAGGATTTGTGTTAGGTTTAGGGTTAGTTTTAGGATTAGTGTTAGGATGAGGTTTAGGGTTAGATTTGTGTTTAGGTTAGGTTTTTAATTATGGTGAGGTTTTGGGTGTTTTATTATTAGGGTTAGTATTATGGCTAGAGTTAGATTTAGGGTTAGATTTAGGGTTAGGGTTAGTGTGAGGGTTAGAGATAGGGTTAGGATTAGGGTTAGGGTTAGGGATAGGGCTAGGACTAGTGTTTTGGTAATGGTTAGAGTTAGGTTTAGGGTTAGTGTTAGGATTACATTTAGTGTTAGTGTTAGGTTTAGGGTTAGGTTTAGGGTGAGGTTTAGGGTTAGTTTTAGGATTAGGGTTAGCTTTATGTCTAGGGTTAGGGGTGGGGTTAGGGTTAGTGTAAGTATTGTGATAAAGTTAGGATTTGGTTAGGTTTTGTGTTAGTGTTAGGGTTAGTGTTAGTGTTATGCTGAAGGTTAGTGTTAGGGTTAGGTTTAGGGTTCGTGTTAAGTTTAGGATTATTTTTAGTGACAACTTAGTTTTAGGGTGAGGATGAGAATTAGGGTTAGTTTTAGTGTTACTGTTAGGTTAGTATCATGGTTAGGGTAAGGGTTAGTGTTAGGGTAAAGGTTAGGGTTAGGATTCAGTTTAATATTAGGTTTAGTTTCATGGTTAGGGTTAGGTTAGTGTTAGGGTTACGTTTAGGGTTCGTGTTAGGGTAAGGATTACTGTTAAAGTTAGGTTTAGGTTTAGATTTACGGTTAGGGTCAGTGTTAAGGTTAGGATTAGGTTATGGGTTAGCATTAGTGTTTGGGTTAGGATTGTAGTTAGGTTTAGGGATAGAGTTAGGGTTGGGTTAGGGTAGTGTTAGGTTTATGGTTAGAGTTAGGGTGAGTGTTAGAGTTAGGTTTTGTGTTAGGATAAGGATTAGGGTTATTGTCCAACCAACAGCACCACCTCTACAGGAGGTTGCTACTAACACATTTCTATCACCAGAGGGCGTAAGTGTCCAACCAATAACACTACTTCCATATGCTGGAAGTTTGCTGGGGCCATATGCTGGGAGGCCCCCAACCCCCGCAGTTGATAGTTGAGATCCTGAGACAGGATCTCAAATATTAACATGCCCTGTATTTGAGGCAGGATGGCAGCGAATTCACCATGCTTTAAATTTCAAAACAGTGAAGCAGCTAAAAGAGGCTGTTACAACCTATGGTCCTCAAGCACCCTTCACTGTAAGCATGGTCGAATCCATTACCAACTTCAACATAACGTCAGCAGATTGGAGTAATATGTGTAAAGCTGTGCTAAATGGAGAACAATGCCTCTTATGGAATGTTGCCAATGAGGAATTTTGAAAGGAGACAGCTAGTTGAAATGCAGCAGCTGGTTATCCACAGAGAAATCAAGATATGTTGTTAGAAAAGGGACCTTATGAGGATCAGCAGCAACAAATTGTATATAATCCTGGTGTATACTCACAAATTGCTGTGGATGCGGTTAGGGCATGGAAGACTTAACAAGGACATGGAGGTTTACAAGGTCAATTATCTAAGGTAATACAAGGAGCTAATGAACCTTGCACTGAATTTGTAGATAGGCTTATTCAAACAGCTACCAGAGTTTTTGGGAATACAGAACAAGCAATGCCATTAATAAAACAACTGGCTTATGAGCAAGTGAATCAGTGGTGCAGAGAAGTCATTAGACCATGGAAACATGAAGATTTAAACGCATATATTAAATTATGTAGAGACATTAATGAACAAGAGCAAGTCGTGGCAGCTGCAGTACAACAGGTTTTAGATGCCATGCCAAAACATGCTACAATTGTGAACAAACAGGACATTTTAAAAGGAATTGCCCCATAGGTGGAGGGTTTAACAAAACTAGGTATCAAAGAAGTAGAATACCGGGTATTTGCCCACGATGCTGTAGAGGGAGACATTGGGCTAATGAATGCTGCTCTCAAACCATCATAGAGGTTACTCCATTATCAAAAAAAGAGCAAGGACCAGGTGTCTATCCATGATATCATGGAGAAAGGCATCCATCTCCATTGCGAAAAAATGGACAGGGGGGCCCAATGCTCTGGGTCTCAAGACCACAAATATACAGGGCACTGGAGGAACCCAGAAACCCCATCAGGGTAGTGCCCAGGACACATTGTCCATTAGATCCCTCACTAAACAAACCAGAGGAAGCACAGTATTGAATATCTATGCCTCAGCCAGAAGTACTCACTCCAGAGATGGGAGTTCAAATCATTCCCACAAGGGTAAAAGGACCTCTTACCAAAGGAACAGTAGGCTTATTATTGGGATGCAGTTCTTCTACTCTAAAAGGACTTATGAAAAGTCCTGGGGTACTCGGTCCCGATTATAAAGGTGAAATAAAAATTATAGCCAGTTCTCCAAAGGGAGAACTGGCTATAATTTCACCAGTAGATAGAATAGCACAGTTACTAATAATACCTAGCCTACATGATAAATTTTCCAGTTGTACTGTAGAAAGAGGTTCCAGGGGATTAGGCTCCACAGGTGTAGATTGGGCTATGCTTTCTTTAAATTTAGATTCTCGCCCCATGCTAAAACTAAATATTCAAGGACATGAATTTAATGGGCTACTGGATACAGGTGCAGACCTTAGCATCATCTCTCGTCAAGAATGGCCAAAACATTGGCCATTACAACAAGCCACTCAAATGCTTTTAGGCCTAGGAGTGGCAACTAATCCCCATAGAAGTGCAATGGTATTAGATTGGAAGGATCCTGAAGGATGTGAAGGAACTATATAGCCATATGTATTGGATCATCTTCCCGTAAATTTATGGGGACGAGATGTCCTAGATCAATTAGGACTAACATTAACAAATAACATCAATCCAAATGTGCTCACTATTATGGCTAGACAAGGTTTGAGGAAAGGAAAAAGATTAGAAGAACAAGAACAAGGTATAGCAGCACCAATACAAATAGATCAAGGAACGGAGAGACATGGGTTGGAATTTCTAAAGGGGTCACTGAGACAATAAAAATTACTTGGAAATCAGAAAGACCAGTATGGGTTCCTCAGTGGCCCCTGACTAAAGAAAAAATACAAGAAGGACATGACCTGGTCAAACATCAATTAGCAGAAGGACATATACAACCTTCTGTATCTCCCCATAATACTTCCATTTTTGTCATCAAAAAGAAATCTGGTAAATGGAGATTATTGCAAGATTTAAGAGCCATTAATAATGAGATGGTTATTATGGGACCTGCTCAATGGGGGATTCCTCAGTTGTCTGCTTTGCCAAAAACCTGGTTTTTTTTGTTATAGATATTAAAGATTTTTTTTTCAATTTCAATTTATCCTGAGGATAGTCCACATTTTGCATTTACTATCCCTGCACTGTGTCATGAAGGTCCTGATCAGAGATATGAATGGAAAGAACTACCTCAAGGGGTGGCTAACAGCCCAACTATGTGTCAAATTTCTGTTAACAAAGTAATCCAGCCACTTAGAAATAAAAATCCTGAACTACAAATATTTTGCTATATGGATGATATATTATTAGCACACAAAGATAAAAACACATTGCTAGAATGTTATGCCACACTTACAAACTTATTAAAAAATTATAATCTAGAGATAGCAATAGATAAAGTACAATTAAATTTTCCAATTAATTATTTAGGAGTTCTATTATCCTCAACCATGGTCCATCCACCAAAAATTCAAATATGAGTAGATCAACTCAAATCACTTCAAAAGTTATTAGGAGACATAAATTGGATAATGCCTTATCTAGGTATACCAACAGCAGAGTTGGGACCTTTATTTGATATCTTAAAAGGTCCATCAGATCCAAATTCACTCCAAATGTTAATGCCTGAAGCAAGAAAGGCATTAAAAATCATTGAAACATATATGGAAAATATGATTTTGGATAGAATTTACATAAGTTTGCCTTTACTATTTATTGTACTAGCAACAAATATATTCCTACAGGAGTATTTTGGCAAGAAGGTCCGTTATTATGGATACATTTATCTTATTCTCCTAACACTATTCTTACTAGGTATCATGAGGCTGTAGGACAATTAATACTCAAGGGAATAAAAGCAGCAAAGGGAGTGTTTGGAATTTCTCCAAATTAAATTATTACTCCATATAGTATGGATCAAGTTGATGAGTTAGGTAATGACTTAAATACTTGGGCAATAATCATGTGCAAATCTAATGTTTCATTTGATAACCACTTACCATGTAATCCTTTATTGTCTTTTTGGTCATTGCATCCTGTAATTTTTCCAAAAATGACAAGAAAATCACCTATTATGAATGCTCCAAATATATTCACTGATGGGTCAAATAATGGTACAGCAGCAATAGTTACACCTGATCAAACTTTTACATTTTTAATACCCAAACAATCAGCTCAAAAGGCAGAGCTTAATGCAGTATTATACGCTTTTGTGATGTTTAAAGATTCTGTATTTAATTTATTTTCAGATAGTCAGTATATAGTTAATGCCTTAGTATCCCTTGAAGATGCTGGTAGGATTTCCCCTTCCTCTACTGTTTTCTCTTCAATTTCTACTATACAAAATCTAATTTGGGACAGAAAAGATCCATTCTTTATAGGACATATCAGGGCACACACAGGATTGCCTGGAGCCCTTAGTTTGGGCAATGATTTAGCAGATAAAACTACACATGACATACATATTTTCTCTACACTAAAAGAAGCTACAAATATTCATAAAAAGTTCCATGTCAATGCTAATACTTTACAAAAGCATTTTAAAATAACTAAGGAACAAACGAGACAGATAATAAAACAATGTCAAAATTGTGTGACCTTTTTACCACAAGATAATCTTGGAGTCAATCCTAGAGGACTGATACCTAACCATATTTGGCAGGTGGACCTCACACACTTACCAGAATTTGGAAGATTTAAATATTTGCATGTTACACTTGATACTTCTTCTGGATTTTGGATGGGCTCCCTTCATGCCAGAGAAAAAACTAAAGATACTATAGCTCATTGCTTACAAAATTTTGCCACTGTGGGCGTTCCAAAACAGTTAAAACAGATAATGCCCCTGGTTATACTTCTACCTCTTTTAAACAATTTTGCTCATCATTTGGCATTACTCACACAACAGGAATCCCATACAATCCACAGGGACAAGGAATAGTTGAAAGAGCTCATCAAACTATTAAAATGTACTTATTAAAGCAAAAAGAGGGAATTGGAAAGGGGTATATATTCCCCAAAGATAAACTTAAAATAACCCTTTTTACTCTA
The DNA here is from genome assembly GCF_047511675.1 of Marmota flaviventris. NCBI lineage: Eukaryota > Metazoa > Chordata > Mammalia > Rodentia > Sciuridae > Marmota > Marmota flaviventris. Next base: position 111,945 of record NW_027287672.1, read on the forward strand.
AACTTTTAAAATTTGGATTCATCAGGGCTTAGTGCTGTGGAAAGGCATATGTGTCCAAAAAATGTACAAGCCCAACGTACTTTGGAAGGATATTCTAACAGGACAATGGAAAGGTCCTGACCCAGTAATTGTCTGGAGTCAGGGGTCTGTTTGTGTGTTTCCACAGGGAGAACAGCAGCTGATTTGGATTCCAGAGAGATTAACTAAGGTCCTGACCCATTGATTGTATGGAGTCTGGGGTCTGTTTGCGTGTTTCTACAGGGAAAACAGCAGCTGACTTGGATTCCAGAGAGTTTAACTAAAGCGATTTCTACAGACCAAAAAGAAGATGATTTGGCTCAAATCCATAACAGCTGATATCCAGAACTCCACTTTGGCTACCCTTACATCTGCTACAGAACCAGGATGCTTTTTTCAGTATCTATTTTATTATTGTCCTTTCCCACATCATGAAGTTCTATTTTGTTTTTTGAGCTCATACAGACCTAGGTTAATGTTTTGCTAATAGTTCTATTTATTTTTTGACTATAGAGTTTTTAAACATTGCAATGGAGATTTCACCTGTAAAAAGTTATAAGGCCTTTACTATTATGTTATGCGTTGCATGTATTATATTATGTGTGCACACTTATGTTTTATGTTGTATGTTTGTATGTACATATGTCCATATATCATATATGATAAGCACTCATGAAAAAATGGATCCAAATATTTTTTTTTTATTCACATGATTTAAATGGTTTAATTTAAATTGGGTAAACAGCTATTGAGGATTGTTTTACTATGTGAACAAAAAAGGAGGTTAACATATCTATTTGTTTACTTTCACCTTTCCTTTTCATTATATATATAATATATATAATAATTCTGTTTCAGATAATGTAAATTGTTAAGAAAATTGTTTTCTTTTAGTGCCTTCTGGAATGTTACATAATTTTTTCTTTAGCCATTATTGCCAGAATTTCTATCTTCATCCCAGTGCCAGTGAAGACAAAGATAAAACCAATCTACATCTTCTACAATAGCTATCACTGAACTACTTGCAGAACTTGCCTGGACTATGTATCACTTGTATGCATTTTGAACTCACTTGTATGCATTGTGAACTATCTGTTGGTGCAGCGACTTCTGGTAGTGTTGGGGTATTTTTGCTGATGGTGTCATCGGTGATAATTGACTTATCTTCCTCACTTCTGCTTGTGAAACAGAGAGGGGGAGATGTTGAGAGCCACAGCCGAAGGGGCCCCAGCAAACTTCTAGCTGCCAGCAAACTTCCAGCTGCCAGATGATGATTGGCTCAAAGCAGCCCAAGCAAACTTCTAGCTGCCAACTGATTGGCTCCTCTGCCGTGATGCTCATTGGGCTGTTTCCCCGCCCTTTCAGACGACGGAGCTGCTAATTGGGGGACATTTTATTGGCTCCGCCCATGTGACCCAGCCAATCGGCCTCAAGAGCAGGAGGAGTGGGGGAGGTTGAGGCTTGTGGGAAGCCGGTGGTGGCAGTTGAGCTCTGAGGGAATTCCTGAAGAGCTGTGTGGTGCAGTGTGTGTGTTCTAAAAATAAAGTTTGTTTCTTTTGACAAGTGGCTCCTGAATTGTGCCCAGCCAGACTGCGGCATTGTCCTGCCAAAACTAATATATATAAATTCTCTCTCTCTCTCTCTCTCTCTCTCTCTCTCTCTCTCTCTCTCTCTCTCTCTCTCTTTAAAAAAGCTAGTCTTATGTTTAGGTTTAGCATTAGTGTTAGTGCTAGGGTTAAGGTTAAGGTTAGAGTGAGGATTAGGCTTAGTGTTAGGGAGTTTAGGGTTAGCTTTGGGTTCTGTGTTAGTTTAGGGTTATGGTTAGGATTAGTGTTAGGTTTAGGGTTAGGGTTTCTGTTAGTGTTAGTGTTAGGGTTAGTGTTAGGGGAAGAATTATGATTAGAGTTATGTTTACGGTTAGGGTTAGGGTTAGTGTTAGGTGTAGGTTTAGCTTTAGGGTTAGTTTTAGGGTTTGGTTTAGGGTTAGGGTTAGGATTAGTGTTATGGTTACGGTTATGTTTAGGGTTAGCGTTAGTGTTAGGGTTAAGGTTAAGTTTAGTGTTTGGGTTAGTGTTAGGGTAAGTGTTAGGTTTAGTGTTAGGGTTAGGTTTATGTTTAGTGTTAGCATTAGGGCTAGGGTTAGTTTTAGTATTAGGGTTCAGGTTTGGATTAGGGTTATGTTATGTTAGGATTAGGATTATGTTAGGATTAGGGTTACAGTTAGGGTTAGGGTTTGGGTTATGTTTAGGGCTAGTTTTTCAGTTAGTTGTAGGTTTAAGGTTAGTGTTATTCTTAGTGTTAGGATTCAGGTTATGGTTTTTGTTAGAGTTAGTTTTTGTGTTAGGTTTAGGGTTAGGGTTAGTTTTAAGGTTATTATTAGGGTTAGGGTAAAGGTTAGGATTAGGTTTAGGGTTAGTGTTAGTATTAGGTTTAGGGTTAGGTTTAATGTTATTTTTAGGGTCAGGGTTAGAGTTAGGATTAGTGTAGGGTTAGTGTTCATGTTATGCTTAGTGTTAGTGTTAGGGTAAGGGTTAGGGTTAAGAATAGTGTTAGGGTTAGGGTTCAGGTTATGGTTAGTGTTAGGGTTAGGGTTAGAGTTAGGGTTAGTGTTAGTGATAGGCTTAGGTTTAGGGTTAGTGTTAGGTGGTTAGGGTTAGTGTTAGGATTAGGGTTAGGTTTAAGATTAGGTTTAGGTTTAGTGTTAGGGTAAGTTTTAGGTTTAGTTTTAGGTTTAGGTTTAGTGTTAGGGTTATCATTAGGGTTAGGATTGGTTTTAGAATTAGGTGTCAGATTAAGGTTAGTGTTAGGGTAAGTGTTAGGATTCGGGTTATGGTTTGTGTTAGGGTTATGATCAGGTTTAGGGATGGTGTTAGTGTTAGGGTTGGAGTTAGGATTATGGTTAGGGTTAGTGTTAAGATTAGGGTTAGTTAGGGTTAGGATTAGCGTAAGGGTTAGTGTTAGGTTTAGGGTTAAGGTAGGATTAGGCTTTGTGATAGGGTTATGGTTGGGGTTAGGTTTAGTGTTAGTGTTAGGGTAAGTGTCACTATTTGTGTTAGAAATAGGATTAGGTTTAGTGTTAGGGCTACGTTTATGATTAGGTTTAGGTTAGGGTTAGGGTTATGTTGTGGGTTACAGTTTATGTTAGGGTTATGGTTATGCTTAGATTTAGGGCTATTGTTAATATTAGGGTTAGGAATAGGGTTACAGTTAAGGTTAGTGTTAGGTTTAGTGTTTGGGTTATGTTTATGGAAAGGCCTAGGATTAGGGTTACGGTTAGTGTTTGGGTAAGGATTAGGGTTAGGTTTAGGGTTTGGGTTAGTGTTAGGTTTAGGGTCAGGATTGGGGTTACAGTTAGGTTTAGTGTTAGGATTAGGGTATTGTTTCAGGTTAGTGTTAGGGTTAGTTTTAGTTTTAGGGTTGAGTTTATAGTTACGATTAGGAATAGGGTTAGAGTTAAGTTTAGGGTTAGTTTTAAGGTTACAGGTAGTGTTAGGTATTGATTAGGGTTAGGGTTAGTGTTAGGGTTAGGGTTAGGTTTAGATTTAGGGTTAGTGTTAGGGTTAGGGTTAGGGTTAGTGTGATGGTTAGGGTTGGGGTTATGGTTAGTGTTAGGGTTATGGTTAGGGTTACTGTTAAGTTTAGGCTTAGGGTTAGGATTAGCTAAGGATTAGGGTTAAAGTTAGTGTTTGTGTTAATGTTGAAGTAAGGGTTGTGATTAGTGTTAGGGTTAGGTATAATGTCAGTGTTAGGGTTACATTTAGGGGTAGTGTTAGATTTAGGATTTGTGTTAGGATTAGGGTTACTATAATCATTAGGGTTACGGTCAGGATTGGGGTTTGGGTTAGGATTACTGTTAGTGTTAGAGTTTTTGTAAGAGTTTGAGTTAGGGATAGTGTTAGGATTAGGTTTAGAGTTCGTTTTAAGGTTAGGTTTAGGGTTCAGGTTAGCTTTAATGTAAGAGTTAGGATGAGGTATCATGTTAGGGTTAGGTTTAGGGTTAGGGTTGGCATTAGGGTTATTGTTAGGTTTAGGTTTAGGGTTAGTGTTAGATTTAGGGTTAGAGTTAGGTAAGGGTTAGGGTTAGGGTTACGTTAGGGTCAGGATTATGGTTTTGGTTAGGGTTTGAGTTAGGGTTAAGGTTAGATTTAGTGTTAGTGTTAGGATTAGGGTTAATATTAGGTTTAGGATTAGATTTAAGTTGATTGTTAGGGTTAGGGATAGAGTTAGGGTTAGGGTTAGTGTTTGGTTTAGGGTTAGGGATCATGTTATGGTTAGTGTTAGGGTTATCATTAGGGTTAGCTTTAGTGTTAGGGTTAGGGTTAGGGTTAGGTATACTGTTAGGGTTAGGGGCAAGATTAGCGTTAATGTCAGGGTTAGGGTTAGTGTTACTGTTAGTGTTAGGGTTAGTGTTAGTGATAGGGTTGGGGTTAGGATTAAGGTTTGGTTTAGGGTAACTGTTCAGTTTAGGGTTAGTTTTAGGTTACAAATTAGGGTTATGTTTATTATTAGGGTAAGTGTTAGGATTAGGGTTAGGTTTAGGGTTAATGTTAGGATTAGGGTTAGGGTTAGCCTTAGTTATTGGGTTAGGGTTGGGGTTAGGTTTAGTGTTAGGGTAGGGTTTGGTTAGTGTCACTGTTCGTGTTAGAGATAGGGTTAGGGTTAGGGTTAGAGTTATGGTTAGGATTAGGGTTAGGTTAGTTTCAGGGTTTCGAGGTGGGTTATGGTTTATGTTAGGGTTAGGATTAGGCCTAGGTTTAGTGCTACAGTTAGGGTTAGGTTTAGGGATAGGTTTATTGTTAGGGTTAGGGTTAGAGTTAGTGTTAGGTTTATTGTTAGGGTTCTGTTTATTGTTAGTTTTAGGTTTAGTGTTAGGGCTATTGTTAGGTTTGGGGTTCGTATTAGGGTAAGGGTTAGAGTTAAGTTTAGGGGTTGAGCTAGTGTTAGGTTTAGGGTTAGGTTGGGGTTAGGGTTAGGTTTAGTATTAGGGTTAAGGATAGGTTTCAGATAAGGGTTAGGGATAGTTTTATTATTAGGTTTAGGTTTAGGGTTAGGGTTAGATTTAGGGTTAGTGTTAGATTAGGGTCAATGTTCATGATAGGGTTAGTGTTATGGATAGGTTTTTTGTTAAGTTTAGGGTTAGGGTGAGATTTAAGTTTAGGATTAGGGTTAGAGTTAGGTTTAGGGTTAGTTTTAGGGTTATGGGTAGAGTTATTGATAGGTTGAGGGTTAGGGTTTTAGTTAGGGTTAGGATTAGTGTTAAGGATTGGGTTAGGTTTAGTTTTAGGTTTCGTGTTAGGTTTAGGGTTAATGTGAGGGTTATGGTTGGCTTTAGGGTTTGTGTTAGGGTTAGTGTTTCTGTTATGGTTAGGTTTAGGTATAGGGTTAGTTAAGGGTTAGGGTTAAAGTTGGGGTTAGTGTTAGGGTTAAGGGTAGGATTGAGGTTAGTGTTAGGGTTACTGTTAGGTTTAGGGTTAGGGTTACTGTTACTGTTAGGGTTAGATTTAGGGTTAGTGTTAAGATTAAGGTTAGGATTTTTTTAGGGTTATGGTTAGGGGTAGTGTAATCATAGGGTTACTGTTAGTATTAGGGTTAGGGTTAGTATTAATGTTAGGTTTTGTGTTAGAGTTAGTGTTAGAGATAATTTTAGGGGTAGGGTTAGAGTTAATGTTAGGGTTAGGATTAGGGTTAGCTTTAGTGTTAGAGTTAGGGTGTGGTTTTGTTTTAGGATTTTGTTAGGGTTGGGATTAGGGTTAGTGTTAGTTTTAGGGTTAGGTTTAGTGTTATGGTTAGGTAAGGGTTAGGGTTCTGGTTATGTTATGGTCAGGATTATGGTTTAGGTTAGGTTTTGTGTTAGGTTTAGGGTTAGAGTTAGTGTTAGTGTTAGAGTTAGGGTTAGGGTTAGGGTTAGAGATAGTGTTAGTGTTAGTGTCAGAAATGGGGTTAGGTTTAGGTTTAGTGTTAGTTTTAGGGTTAGTGGTATTGTTATGTTTGGGGTTCGTGTTAAGATTAGCGTTAGGGTTAGTGTTAGGATTGGTGTTAAGTTGAGGGTTAAGGTTAGGTTTATTGTTAAGTTAGTGTTAGGGTTAAGATTAGCATTCGGTTTAGCATTAGGGTTAGGGTAAGATTTAATATTAGGGATAATGTTAGGGTTAGGGTTAGGTTTAGGTTTAGGTTTCGTTTTAGGGTTAGGGTTAGCTTTAGGGATAGGATAAGTGTTAAGGATAGAATTAGGGTTACAGTTAGATTTAGTGTTAGGGTTTGGGTTAGGTTAGGTTTTCTGTTTGGTTTACAGGTAGTATTAGGGTTAGGTTAAGGGTTAGGGTTAGTGTTTGGGTTACAGTTAGGGTTAAGTAAGGGTTAGGGTTTGGGTTAGGTTAGGGTAAGCATTATGGTTTGAGTTAGGATTTGTTTTAGGTTTAGGGTTAGAGTTATTGTTAGTGCTAAAATTTGGGTTAGGGTTAAGTTTAGGGTTAGTGTTAGGGTTAGGTTTAGGGTTAGGGTTAGGGTTAGTGTTAGTGTTAGGATTAGGGATAAGTTTAGGGTTAGGGTTATTGTTATTGGAAAGTTTAGAGTTTGGGATCGTGTTAGGATTAGGCTTAGATTTACGGTTAGGGTTAGTGTTTGATTTCAACCCCCATTTTCATTTACCTGTATAGGTCAATATGAAATGAAACCTTAAAATACAGAGGGTCCCTGTTTGCGAACCATTGACATGAGAAGGCCCAACATGAGGAGCATATTAAGACTAGATAAAAGATGACTCCTTCCAATTATCAAAGAAATTTGTACAAAACTTACTCTCACCCTAACACTACTTCTAAACCTAGCCCTAACCCTAAACCTAGCACTAACCCATATCTGATTACAGAACCATTGATCCTAGAAGTACCACACTTGGAGAGCTTTGTGGGACAAGCCAAATAATGATTCCTACTCAGTATCAAACAAATCTACAAAATAATTTTGGGAGGAATTTCAGTGCATGCATATTCCCTGCTTTCTCCTAAAAGGCTCTCGGATAAAGTTGTTTTCTGTATGCTTCAGCTTAGGTCTGTACTCACAAGGAACATACCAGAGTATCTCCATAAACAATTGGGCGTGTGTGTGTGCAGTTTCAAGCAGCTAGCATAAACCCTGTTTGATTTCTAGATCCATTTACATTTACTTGTATAGGTCAAAATGAAGTAAAATGAAAATACTAACTATTCCAGACAACAAAATGATGAACCAAAGGGCCTAAACCTGGGAAATAGAGTAAGGTTAGTTAAAGATGAATCCTGGATAGTATCCAAGAAATTTGAATAAAGTAACCCTAACCTTAACACTACCTCTAAACTGAGCCCTAATCCTATCCTAAATATTAACATAGCCCTATAACTAACCCTAATTTTAACCCTAACTTAACTGTAACCATTGCCCAAACCCTAGCTCTAACTCTATCAATTACCATAACTCTAAACCTAACCCTAATGCTAAACATAGCCCTAACCCTAACATTTACCCTAGACCTGCTCTAACCCTAACCGTCGCCCTAGACCTAAATCTAGCTCCAACCATAACACTTACCCTAAAACTAACCCTAATACTAGGCCTAACCCTAACACTAGCCCCAATCCTAACCATAAACGTAGCCCTAACCCTAGCTGTAATCCTATCTTTTACCCTAAACTTGAGCCTAACCCAGATGTTAACAATAGGACTAAACTTAACTGTATAGCTATCCCTAAGGCTATTCAAAACCCTAAACATAACCTGAACCCTAACCCTAACCATATCCATTACACTAAACCTAATGCTAATTTGAGCCTTAACCCTAAATCTTAACCAAAACCAATCCCTAATCCTGACCCTGATGGTAATAATACACCTAGCTCTAAACCTGACCTTTACCCTAAACCTAAACCTTACAGTAGACCTATTCATAACCAAACCCTACAACTACCCTTAACTGTAATGCTAGATATGACATTAGCCCTAGCCTTAATCTTAGCCCTAGCCCTAAACCAAACCCTCATCTGATCCATAAACCTAGCCCTAAACCTAACCTTCAACTTAACCCTAACCCAAGACCAAATTCTAACTATAACCCTAGCCCTAACCTTAACTCTAACTCTATCCATTACCCTAAACATAACCCTTATCCTAATGTTTACCCTAGGATTTACCCTAACCCTTTCACTATGCCCAAACTATCAATTACCCTAAACCTAACCTAAACCCTAAACCTAACCCTATCTTTACCCTAACACTAACCCTAACTCTAACTTGAGCCATAACCTTAAACTCAAACCTAAACCAAGCCATAACACTGACCCTGGCCCTAATAATTCCCCTAACTCTAAACCTGACTCTTACCCTCTACCTAACACTTACAATAAACCTAGCCGTAAATCTTTCCCTAAAACTATCCCTAACTGTAACCCTAGACCTGACATTAGCCCTATCCAAAATTCTAGCCCTAACCCTAACAAAAACCCTAGACCTTATCCTTGCACTAAACATAGCCTTAATTACAATCCTAACCCAAACTCTAGGCCTAACCCTGACACTAACCCTAGGCCTAATCTTAGCCCTAATTTAGCCCTATACCTAACCCTAGTCCTAAGACTAAGTCTAACTCTCACATTAGACTTTTGACTTATTTTAATCCTATCCCTTACCGTAACCCTAACCCTAGCCCTAACTCTATCCCTAACCCTTGCCCTATCCTTTGCCCTAGCACTAACCTTAGACAAAACCTAACTCTAAATCGAGCCCTAGCCCGACGACTAAGCCAAACTCTAACACTAGCCCAAACCATAACACTAATCCTAAAACTAGCCCTAATCCTAGCCGTAGCCCTAAAACAAAACCTAGCTATACCTATAACCCTAAAACTTAACCTAAACCAATCCCTAACCTTAGCCCTAATATGAGTTGTAAGCCGAACCCTTAAACTAACCCAGAACCTGACACTGACCCTAACACTACTAGCTCTAAACATCACCCTAACCCTAAACCTAACCCTAACACTAACTCTAGACCTAAAACCCTAAAACTAGCCCTAAAAATCACTGTAGTACTTATATTACCCCTAACCCTAACCCTATCCCTAACATAAACTAAAACCTATCCCTAATCCTAGCTTTAACCCTAGCCCTATTTGTAACCATAAACCTAGCCCTAAACCTATCTCTAACTCTATCCATTACCATAACCCAAACCATAACCCTAATGCTAACCATAGGCATGAACCTAAACCTATCCCTATTCTTAACACAATCTATTACCCTGAACCTAGTTTGAACCTAAACCTAAATCTATCATTACCCTAACCCTAACACTATTTCAAGTCTTAAATTTAAACCTTAACTTATCCCAAACCCTAACTCTCACCTTGATTCTAATAAAACTCCTAGCTGTAAACTTAAACATAAACCTACACCTAACCCTTACCCTAGTCGTATCCATAATCCTAACCCTAAAACTATTTTTTACCATAATTTTGGACCTGAAATTAGCCCTAGCTCTAATCCTAGTCCTAAACCTAAAACAAATCCTAGCCCTCATCCTAGCCCTAAACTTAGCTTTAATCATCACCCTAACACTAACCCTACCCCTAACGCAAATTGTAAACCTCACCCTACCTCTATGCCTAGCTATAATGCCATCTCTTACCCTAAGCTTAACCCTAACCTTAACCCTACCCCTAATGCAAATTTTAAACCTCACGCTACCTCTATGCCTACCTATAATGCCATCTCTTACCCTAAGCTTAACCCTAACCCTAACCCTAACTCTAGGCTTAAGCCAAACAATAAACCTAGCCCTAATCCTAGCACTAACTTAGCCCTATCTCTAACCCTAACACTAACCCTAGACTTAAGACTCACTCAAACTCTCACCCTATACCTATCCCTAGTTTTAAACCAATCCTTTACAATAACCCTATCCCTAGTCATAACCCTTGCCCTATCCTTAGTCCAAGCCCTAAACCTAGATGTAATCCTAACTCCAAATCTAACCCTAACCCTAAGCCTAAGCTTAATACTTCCACTATCACTAAACCTAACCCTAAGACTAAACCAAAACCAAGCAATAGTCCTAACCCTAAACATTAACTTAAACCCAACCCTAACACTAAACCTATACCTATTCCTAGCCCTAATTCGAGTTCTAACACTAACTTTAAAATTAACACAGACCCTGACTCATATTTTAACACTCAACCTATCTCTAAACATCGCCCTCACCTTAAACCAAATGCTAAGAATAACCCTAACAATAATTGGAGTCCTATCATTAACCCTAAAAAGAACCCTGATCTGACTCTTATCCTAACACAAAACTCAGCTATAAATATCACCCTAAACTTAAACCTAACCCTAACACTAAACCTAACCATAACACTAAAACTAACCTAATTTTAACCCTAGTTCTTACATTAGCCATGGACCTAATCCTATCCTTAATCCTAACACAAACACTAGCCCTAAGCCTAGATTTAACCCTAACTCTAATCCTAACCATAGCCCTATACCTAGCTCTACACCAATCCCTTACACTAAGCAAAACCCTAAACCTAAGGGTAACCCTAGACCTATCGCTAATCTTTAGGCTAACCAAAACAATTACTCTATTAATAGCCCTAACCCTAGCTCTCATTCTAGATCTAACCCTATCCCAAATTCTAACCCTAACCCTGACCCTTATACTGACCCTACCACTAATCCTAGGTCTAACACTAACCCTAACTCTAACTCAAAACCTATGTCAATACTATCCCTAGACCTAACCCTGAAGGTAGCTCCCAGCCTAGCCCTAACATTAGCTCAGAACATAACCCTTATGCTAAACATAAACCTAAACCTAACCCTGGTTTTAACCCTCACCTTAACCCTAATTCAAGACCTAATCCTAACTATAACCCTAGCTATAACCTTAGCTCTAACTGTATCCATTACCCTAAACATTACCATTACGCTAATGTAACCCTAGGCCTAATCCTAACAATATCCCTATACCCCAAATTTTCAATTACCCTAAACTTAACCTGAACCCTAATACTAAACTTATCATTACCCTAATGCTAATTCGAGCCCTAACCCTAAACTCAAACCTAAACTGAAGCCCAACACTGACCCTGACATTATAATTCCCCTAGCTCTAAACCTGACGATCACCCTATACCTAACCTTTACACTAGACTTAGCCATAAACCCATCCTTAAAACTATCCCTAACCATAACCATAGACCTGACTTTAGCCCTAGCTGTAATCCTAGCCCTAACCCCAGCACAAACCCTAGTCCTTATCCTAGCCCTAAACATAGCCTTAATTATAACCCTAACCCTAGGCCTTACCCTAACACTAACCATAGCCCCAATCTTTGCTCTAATATTGTCCTATCTCTAAACCTAAACCTAACTCTAATCCTAGCCCAAAGACTAACTCTAACTCTCACCCTAGCCCTAACTCTAGTTCTAACCCTATATTTTACTGGAAGCCTAATCCTACCCTGAACCTTAGGTCTAACCCTAGTCCTATTCATATCCCTGGCCATAACCCTAGATCTAACCCTAACTCTAAATCTAACCATAACAATAAGCCTAAGCCTAAACCTAACCCTAGCCTTAACCATAAAACTAATCCTAAAACTAGCCCTAACCCTAGCCCTAGTTCTAAAACAAAACCGAGCCATAGAACTAACCCTAATCCTTTACATATACCAAGCCCTAATCCTACACCTAGCCCTAACCCTAGCAACAGTGTGAGTCTTAAGCTCAACCCTAACACTAACCCTCACCCTGAGTCTGACCTTAACACTAAACCTAGGTCTAAACATCACCCTAACCCTAACCCTAAACCTAAAACTAGACCTAGTTCTAACCTCTAATACAAAAATTAGCCCTAATCATAACCCTAGTACTTACATTAGCCATAACTTTAACCCTAGCCCTAACTTAATCCAAAGCCTAGCCCTATTCCGAGCCCTAACCCTAGCTTTAACCCTAAACCAAACTCTAACCCTATTACTAATTGTAATCATAACCCTAGCTGTAACCCTAGCTCTAACCCTATCCATTACACAAATCATAACCCTTACCCTAATACTAACCCTAGGCCTAAACCTAACCCTATCCCTAATCTTCACCCTATCCATTATTCTAAATCTAACCTGAAACCTAAACCTTACCCTATCATTATGCTGATCCTAACCTTATTGCTAAATCGAGTACTAGTTTAAACCTTAACCTGTGCAAAACACTAATCATGACCATTACTCTAATTATACTCTTAGCTCTAAACCGGACCCTAACCCTAAACCTAACCCTTACACAAGATGTAGCCATAAAACTAAACTTAAACTACATTTAACCATAACCCCAGACCTGAAATTAGCCCTAACCATTATCCTAGCCATACACCTAACCTTAATCCTAAACCGAATCCTAACCTGAGCCCTAACCCTAATTCTAACCCTCTCCCTAGCCCTAAACCTACCTATAAAATCATCCCTTACCATAAACCTAACCATAACCATAAACCTAACCCTAAACCCTGCCCTAACCCTAGGCCTAATACTAACACTAAGCTTAGCGCTAATCCTATCCATAATTTAATCCTATCCTAACCCTAACCCTAGCCCTAAGCCTAACTATAACTCTTGCCCTAGCCCTAGTTCTATCCTTAGCCCTATCCTAATTCTAGATCTAATCCTAACTCTAAATCTAAACCTAACTCTAAATTAAACTGTAATCATATGCCAAACCAAAACCTAACACTACACCAAACCATAATGCTAATTGTAAAACTTGCCCTAGCCCTGGCCCTAGCCATAAAACAAAACCAAGTCATATCCTTAACCCAAACCCTTAACCTAAACCAAACCCAAACCTCACACCTGGCCCTAAACCTAACTCTAAAAATTACTCTGAACCTGATGCTGAACCTAACACTAATCCTAGCTCTAATCACCCTAACTTAAATTAACCCTAACACTAGACCTAGCCTTAACCGTAAACCGAAAACGAGCCTTAATTGTAACTCTAGCTCTTACATTAGTCATTGTCCTAACCCTAGCATTAATGCTGACACTAATCTTATACTGGATCCGAGCCCTAAACCTAGCTTTAACCCTAATCTTAATCCTAACACTAGCCCTAAACCTAAACCTAACCCTAGCTCTAACCCTATCGCTTACCCTAAGCCAAACCCTAACCCAAATGATAACTCCCCTCCTAAACCAAATCCTTAGCCTAACTTCAATTCTAACCATATTACTAGTCTTAATCCTAGCCCTCATTATACCTCTAAACCTAACCCTTACCCTCATTTGACCCTACAAGTAACCCTAGGTCTAAACCTGACCCTAAACCAAAACCAAAACCTAACACTAGATCTACTGGTAACCCTATACTTATACCAAAGCCCAACACTAGACCTAGACTCAAAGCTAATCCTAAATATAGCTATAACTCTAGACCTAGACCTACACAAAACCCTAGCACTAGCCCTAAAAATCACCTTTAACCTAAACCAAACACTTACCCTATCCCTAGACATAAACCTAGTTCAAATTCTGGCTCTAACCCTAAACTTAATAATATCCTGAACACTGACCCTGATCCTAACACTAAAAATAGCTTTAAACCTGACACTAACCCCAAACATAGACCTAACACTAGACCTTGCTATAACCCTAAACCTCAAACTGGCCCTAAACATAACCCTAGCTCTTACATTCCCCATAGTCCTAACCCTAGCCCTAAGCTTAACACAAAACCTGGAGCTAATCCTAGGCCTAAACTTAGCTCTGAGCATAAAACTAAGCCTTGGCCTCATCCTAATCCTAACTCTAACCCTAAACCTCTCCTTAGACCTAAACCTAGCTCAAAGCCTAACCCTTTTACTAAACATAACTCTAGCCCTATCCTAAATACTAATCTTAACCCTAGCCCTAGTCCTAACCTTAAACCTAGCCCAAACTTTAGCTCTAACCATATCCATTACCCTAACCCTAACACACACTAATTATGACCCTATCCGTAACACTAAACCTAACTCTAACCATAATCTTGAACTCAGAAATAGACCTAAACCTAACCCTTGCACTAGCCCTAACACTAGCTCAAACACTCACACTTATTGTAACATAACCATAACCTTAACCCTAAACTACCACTTACCCTAACCCTAACACTTACCCTAAACCAAACCCTAGCCCTATCCCTAAACCTAATCCTAATCCTAGACTTCATTCAAATCATAATCTAGCTCTAACCCTAGTTCTAAAACTATCCACTGCACTAAACATAACCCCAACACTAATGCTAACCCTAACCCAATTAATGAAGCCTAACCCATTCGTTACCTTAAACCTTAACTAAAACCTAAAGTAAACCGTTCAATTACCTTGACTCTAAACCTAACCCTAATGCTAATTCGAGCCATAACCACTTAACCTTAATGTAAACCAATCGCTAACCCTGACCCTGACTGTGACACTAAAAATAATTCTAGCTCTAAAGCTCACCTTTAACATAAACCTAACTCTTACACTAGACCTAGCCATAACCTAAACCTAAAACTATCCTTAACCATAACCCTAGACCTGATATTATCCCTAGCACCAGTTCCTAGCCCTAACCCTATCAGAAAACCTACCCCTAATCCTAGCCCTAATGCTGGCCTTAATCCTAACTGAAACATAACCCTAGGCCTAATCCTAATTCTAACCCTCACCCTAGACCTAAACATAACTAACCCCACACATTCCTCTCAACCCTAACCCCAGTGCTAACCCTAACCCTAGCCCAACCCTTAGGCTTAACCCTAACACTAACCCTAGTCCTGATGCTAGCCCTAATTTAGCTCTAACCCTAACCCTCACACTAAGCCTACTCATAAGAATAACTCTAATTCTCACCCTAGACGTATCCCTAGTTCTAAAAATATTCCCTACCATTACCATAACACTAGCCCTAACCCTACCACGAGCCCTAATCCTAGATCAACCCTAACTTTAAATCTAACCCTAAACCTAAGCCTAAACTTCACTCTAACACTAGCCCTAACCCTGACACTAATCAAAAATCTAGCCTTAACCCTAGCACTAGCCCTAAAACAAAACTGAGCCATAGCCTAACTATAACCCTTAACCTAAACCAAAACCTAACCCTACACCTAGCCCTAACTTTAGCCCTAATTCGAATCCTAAGCCTAACACAAAAACTAACCCTGACCCTGACACTGACCGTAAATATAGCCCTTGCTATAAACAGCACCCTAACCCTGACCCCCAAACTGGCACTAATTGTAACACTAGTTCATACATTAGCCATAACCCTAACCCTAGCCCTAACCAATCCTAAAATCTAGCCCTTATTTGAGACGCTAAATTAAACCTAACCTTAACCCCAAACCTAGCCTTAACCTTACCCTAATCCTAGCCAGAATCGTAACAATAACCCTAGACTTATCACTAGCTCTAACCCTATTCATAACCATAACCCTATGAGTAACCCTAGGCCTAACCCTAACCTTATCACTAATGCTAACCTTATTCATTAACCTAAATCTAACCTGAACCCTAAACCTAAACCTATCAGTACCCTAACCCTTAATATAATGCTAATTTTAGCCCCAATCCTAAATTTAACCTAAGCCAAACCCTAACTCTGACCCTTCCCGTAATAATATACCTAGCTCTAACCCTGACCCTACCCCTAAACCTAACCCTTATACTAGACCTAGCCATAAACTTAACCCTAAAATTATGCCTAACATAACCATAGACCTAACATTTAGCCTAGCTGTAAACCTAGCCCTAACCTTAACACAAACCATAGCCCTAACCCTAACTCTGACCCTAAACCTTGCTCTAATTCTATCCATAACCCTAGCCCTAAACTTAGCTCTAACAATACCAATTACCCTAAACATAGCCCTAATTCTAAAGCTAACCCTAGTCCTAAGTCTAACCCTATGGATAACCATAACCCTATCCATTATGCTGAACCTAACCTGAATCCTAAACCTAAACCTATCATTACCCTATCCCAAACCCTAATGCTAATTTGAGCCCTAACCCTAAACCCTAACCTAAACAAAACCCTAAACATTACTCGGACCCTAATAATACCCCTATATCTAAATTTGACCCTTACCCTAAATCTAACCCTTACACTAAACATAACCATAAACCTAACCCTAAAACTATCCCTAACTCTAACCCTAGAACTTACATTTTCCCTAACACTAATCCTAGCCCTAACCAAAACACAAACCCTAGCCCTCATCCTAGCCCTTAACCTAGCCTTAATCATAACTCTAACAAAACACTATACCTAACCCTAATTCTTACCTTCGTCCTAGCCCTAAACCTAGCTCTAACCCCATTATTTACACTAAACTTAACCTTAAGCCCAAAACTAACCGTAGGCCTAAACATAAACATAAACCTAGCCCTATTCCTAGCCCTAATTAAGCCCTATACCTAACAAACCCTAAGCCTATCCCTAAGACTATCTCTCACTCTCATCCTAGCCCTACCTCTAGTTCTAACCCTATTTTTATCATAACCATAATCGTACCGATAAACCTAACACTAATACTGCCCATATCCTTAGCCCTAGAATTAATCCTAGATCTAATCCAAACTCTAAATTGAACTGTAAACCTAAGACTAAACCTAACCATAACACTAGTCCTAAACTGAATGCTAATCTTAAAACTAGCCCTAACCATAGCCCTATCCATAAAACAAAACCAGGCAATAGCCCTAACTTTAAAACATAACCTAAACCAAAGCCTAACTATACACCTAACTCTAAACCTAGCTATAATTCGAGTCCAAACCCTAACCCTAAAACTACCCCTGACCTTAATTTTGATCCTAATACTAACCCAAGCTCTAAACATCACCATAATGTTAAACCTTACAGCAACACTAGACCTAGTCCTAACCCCAATCATAGAGCTAGCCCAAATCGTAACTCCACTGCAAACATTGGCTCTAACTATAAACGAAGGACTAACTCTAACCAAAATTTAGCCCTAATCTGAAACCTAACTCTAGCTTTATCACTAAACCTAATTCTAACACTAGCCCTAACCCTACCCTAAATATAGCCCTAAACCTAGGTCTAACCCTATCCCTTACACTAAGCCAAACCTAATCCTAATGATTACCCTAGTCCTAACCTTAATCCTATTACTAGTCCTAACCCTAACCCTCATTTTAGCTCTAACCATCACTCAAACTTGACACTTACTCTGACCCTAATGGTAACCAGAGGTCTAAACCTGACTGTAACCCTATACTGAACCCTAACACTAGCACTGGAAATAAACCTATTCCTAAACCTAACCCTAACACTACCCTAGACCTAAACCTAATCCTAAACCTATCCATATCTCTAGCCCTAGACATAAACAAAACCCTAGCCCTAGCACTAATAATAAACCTTAACTTAACCCAAACACTAACCCTACCCCTAGACTTAACCCGAGTGATAATTCTGGTTTAACACTAAAGCTAACTCTAACCTGAACACTGACCCTGACCCTAACACTAACTCTAGCTCTAAACATCAGGCTAACACTAACCCTAACCCTAACACTTGACTTAGCCATAACACTATCTCAAATACTGGCCCTAATCATAACCCAAGTTAGTACATTAGCTGTGGCCCTAACACTAGCCCTAACCTAACCCAAAACCTGGCCCTAATCTGAGTGCTAACCCTAGCTTTAACCTTAACACTAAACCTAGCCATAAGCCAGTCCCTAACCCTTTCTCACCCTAGCTCTTATCCTATTTGTATCTTTAAGCCAAACCATAAAATTAATGCTAACCCTAGTCCTAACACTAATCCATACCCTAACCCAAATCCTAACAATATTACTAGTCCTAAACCTAGCCCTCATTCTAGCTCTAACAATAACCCAAACCCTAATCTTTTTTTTTTAATTTTTTATTGTGGGTTGTTCAAAACATTACAAATTTCTTGACATATCATATTCCACACTTTGATTCAAGTGGGTTATGAACTCCCACCTTCACCCCACACACAGATTGCAGAATCACATCAGTTACACATCCATTGATTTACATATTGCCATACTAGTGTCTGTTGTGCTCCGCTGCCTTTCCCATCCTCCACCCTCCCCCCTCCCCACCTCTCCCCTCCCCTCCCCTCCTCTCTCTCTACCCCCTCCACTGTATAACCCTGAGGGTCTCCTTCCATTACCATGCAATTTCCCTTCTCTCTCCCTTTCCCTCCCACCTCTCATCCCTGTTAAATGTTAGTCTTCTTCTCCTGGTCTTCGTCCCTACTCTGATCTTAGTTACTCTCCTTATATCAAAGAAGACATTTGGCATTTGTTTTTTAGGGATTGGCTAGCTTCACTTAGCATAATCTGCTCTAATGCCATCCATTTCCCTGTAAATTCTATGATTTTGTCATTTTTTAATGCAGAGTAATACTCCATTGTGTATAAATGCCACATTTTTTTTATCCATTCATCTATTGAAGGGCATCTAGGTTGGTTCCACAGTCTTGCTATTGTGAACTGTGCTGCTATGAACATCGATGTAGCAGTGTCCCTGTAGCATGCTCTTTTTAGGTCTTTAGGGAATAGACCAAGAAGGGGAATAGCTGGGTCAAATGGTGGCTCCATTCCCAGCTTTCCAAGAAATCTCCATACTGCTTTCCAAATTGGCTGCACCAATCTGCAGTCCCACCAGCAATGTACAAGTGTACCCTTTTCCCCACATCCTCGCCAGCACTTGTTGTTTGACTTCATAATGGCTGCCAATCTTACTGGAGTGAGATGGTATCTTAGGGTCCAAACCCTAATCTTAACCCTGAAACTTATATTGACCCTAACACTAATCGTAGGTCTAAACCTGACCATAACCCGAAACTGAACCCTAACATTAGTCCTACTGGTAATCGTATAACCAAACCTAAACCTAACACTAGTCCTAGGCCTAAACCTAATCCTAAATCTAGCCATAACTCTAGTGCTAGACGTGAAAAACAACCTTGCCATAGCCCTAACAATCACTCTTAACATAACCCAAACACTAACCCTACTTCTAGACCTAACCCTAGTCCTAATTCTGGCAATAACCCCAACACTCATTCTAACCTGAACACTGACCCTGACCCTAACATTAACCTATCTCCAAAGCTCACCCTAACTCAAAACCTAATCCTAACACTACACTTAGCCATAACCCTAACCCTAAAACTAGCCCTAATTATAACCCTAGCTCTTAAATACCCATGGCCCTAACCCTAGGACTAAAATAACACAAAACCTAGCCCTAAACCTAGGCTGAAACCTAGCTCTATGTGTAAAGCTAAACGAACCCTAGCCCTAACCCAAACCCGAACCTTCCCCTTAAACCTAACCCTAGCTCAGAGCCTAACCTTTACCCTAAACATAACCCTAGCCCTATCCCAAACCCTAACCTTATCGTAGCCCTAATCCTAACCTTAACCATAGCCCTAACCATAGCTCTAATTCTATACACTACCCTAACCCTAGCCCTAATCCTAACCATAACCTTAGCCCTAACCACAGCTCTAATCCTATCCATTACCCTAAACATAATCCTAACCCTAATTCTAACCCTAGATTTAACCCGAACACTATCAAAATCTCTAAACATTACCCTAAAACTAACCTGTACCCTAATCCTAAACTTATTCATTACCCTAACCCTAACTCTAACCCTAACGCTAATAAAAGCCCAAAACATAAACCTTAACCTAAACTGAACCATAAGCCATATCCTGACCTTAATAATCCTAACCCTAAAACTAGCACTAATTAGAACCCTAGATCATACATTACCCATACCACTAACCCTAGACCTAAACCCAACACAAAACCTAGCTCTAATCCAAGCCCTAAACCTTTTGTAAGCATAACCCTAACCCTAAACCTAGCCCTAACCCTAAGCCTAACAATCACCTTATACCTAAGCATAGCTCAAAGCCTAACCTTTGGCCTAAACATAACCCTAGCCTTATCACTACCCCTAACCCTAACCCTAACCCTATATATTACCCTTATGATAACTCTATTCCTAATGCTAACCCTAGACCTAACCCTAACCCTATCACAAACCCTAAATCTCTCCATTACCCTAAATCTACACTGAAACCTAAAACTAACCCTATTCATTACCTGAAACCTAACTCTAACCCTAATGCTCATTTGAGCCCTACCCCTAAATCTTATCCTAATACCAACCATAACCCTGACACTGAACCTAAAAGTACTCCTAGCTCTGAAACTGACCCTTACCTAAACTTAACACTTACACTAGACTAAGACATAGACCTAAACCTAAATCTACTCCAAACTGTAACACTAGACCTTATCCCTAGCCCTAATTCTAGAACTAACCCTACAACAAACCCTAGCCCTCATCTTAGCCCTAAACCTAGCCTTATCATAACCCTAACACTAACCCTAGCCCTAATCCTAATTCTAACCCTCACTCTACCTCTAAACCTAGCTATAACACCTCCCTTACCCTAAACTTGAACCTAAAACTAGTCCTAATGCTAAGCCTAAGCTGAACACTAACCTTAGTTCTAATTCTTGCCCTGATTTAGCCCTATCCCTAAAACTAAACATAACCCTAGCTCTAAGACTAACTTTAATTCTCACCCTAGACTTATCCATACTTCTATCCCTATCATTTACCATAACACTAAACCTAGCCATAACCCTTACCCTATCCGTAGACCCAGCTCTAACCCTAGATTTAACCCTAACTCCAAGTCTTAACCTAAAACTAAGCCTACACCTAACACAAACACTAGCCCTAATCCTAATGCCAATCATATAACTAGCCCTAACCCTAAACCTAGGACTAAAACAAACATGAGCAATAAGGGCTGATGATGTGGCTCAAGCGGTAGCGCATTGGCCTGGAATGCGTGGGGTGCTGGGTTCGACCCTCAGTAACAATAAAAATGTAATTAAAGAAAAAAATATGTTGTGTCTACCAAAAACTAAAAAATAAAAATATTTTAAAATGCTCTCTCTCTCTCTCTCTCTCTCTCTCTCTCTCTCTCTCTCTCAAAAAAAAAAAAAAACTGAGGAATAGTCCTAACCTTAAACCTTAACTTAAACCAAACCCTAACATACACCTAGACATAACCCTTGTCCTAAGCCTAATTGAAACCTTATTCTTACATTATGCATTGCCATAACATTAGCACTAACCCTAACTCAAAATTAGCCCTTATTGGAGCCCTAAACCTAGATTAAACCCTAACCCTAACACTAGCCCTAACTCTAGCTCTAAGACTATCCCTTACCCAAAGTGAAACACTAACCCTAATGGTAACCTTAGACCTATCCCTAATCCTTAAGCTAACCAAAGCTCTAACCCTATTAATAGTCATAACCCTATTCTCACTCTAGTTCTAACCCTATTCCAAACCCTAATGTTAACCCTTACCATTATTTTGACCCTACCACTAAGCCTAGGTCTAAACCTGGCTCCAACCCTAGAACAAACCATAATACTAGACTTAGACCTAAACCAAATCCTAAATCTAGCCTTAACTCTAGACATAGACCTAAACAAAACCTCTCCCTATACCTTAAAGTAACCCTTAACCTAACACAAACACTAACCCTACCCCTAGACCTAAACCTAGTTCTAATTCTGGCTTTAAACCTAACTCTAACTCAAACCCAAACACTGACCCTGCCTTTAAGGGTAACCTACATCGAAACCTGACCCTCACCAAAAATCTAAACCTAACACTAGACATAGCCATAATCCTAACCCTAAAACTAACCCTAATCATAACCCTAGCTCTTACATTACCCACAGCCCTAACCCTATGCCTAAACCTAACACAAAACTAAAGCTAATACTAGGCCTAAGCATAACCCTAATCCTAACCTAAAACTTGATTAGTCCTAACCCTAGCTCAAAGCCTAAACTTTATTTTAAACATAAACCTACACCTATCCCTTAATATACCCCTAGCACTAGCCCTAATCCTAAACTTAACCCTAGTCCTAAACCTAGCTCTAAACCTACCCATTACTCTAAAACTAACCCTGAACCTAGGAGTAACCCTAACCCTAAACATAACCAGAAAACTAACACTAGACCTAACCCTAAAGCTCACATTTGCCATAGACCTAACTCTAGATCAAAACCTAACCCTTACCATAAACCTAAACATAACCATAGCCCTAACCCTAAACCTAAACCTCAATTTAACACTAACCATAACCATATGCCTACATCCAACCATATCCATTACTCTAACACTAACCCTGCCCCTAATGATGATACTAGCCCTAATCCAATCCTAACTTTAACCACACTCTAATCTTATCCCTAGACCTAACTGTAAACCTAACCCTCGTCCTAGCCCTAAACCTAGCTCAAAACCTAACCGTTATGCTAAATATAACCCTAAAACTAACCCTAGTTCTAACCCTAAACCTAACCCTAACTCAAGACCTATTCCTGACCATAATTCTAGCCCTAAACTTAGCTTGAACCCTATCCATTATCCCAATCATTACCCTTACCCTAAGGTAACCCTAGTCCTAACACAAACCCTATCGCTAAACTTAACGCTATCAATTATCCAAAACCTAACCGAACCCTAAAAAAAACCAATCATTACTCAAACCCCGAGCCTAATGCTTATTTGAGCCCTAACCCTAAACCCTAACCTCAACCACACTCTAACCTATCCTGACCATAATAACTCCCCTAGCTCTAAACCTAACCCTTAACATAAACATAACCCTTAAACTACATCTAGCCATTAACCTAATCCTAAAACTGTCCTCTCCTCAACCGTAACCCCTAACCTGAAATTAGCCCTAGCCCTAATCCTAGCCCTAACACTAACAAAAACCCTAGCCCTTATCTAGCCCTAAACCTAGATAATCCTAACCCTAACCCTAACCCAAGTTCTAACCCCAATACTAACACTAGCCCTAATCTTACCCCTAATTTCACCTTATCATTAAACCTAACCATAACCCTAGATCTAAGAATAAATATAACTCTCACACTATCCCTATCACTAGTTCTAACACTATACCTTAGCTAACCCCAACCCTAGCCCTAAACGTAGTCCTAACCCTTACCTATCCATAGCCCAAGGACTAACCTTAGATCATAATCTATCTCTAAATCTAACACTGACCAGAAGTCTAAGCCTAATCCTAACACTAACCTTAACCCTAACACTAATCCTAAAACTAGCCCTAATTCTAGCCCTAGCCCTCAAACAAAAACTAAGCCATAAGCTCTATCCTTATCCCTTAAACTAAACCAAACCATAACCATACACCTAATTCGAGTTTTAAGCCGAACCCTAAAAACTAACCATGAAACTGACTCTGACATTAACACTAATACTAGCTCTAAACATCACCCTAATCTTAAAACTAACTCTAACACTAAACCTAGCCCTAATCTTAACCGTAAAATCAGCCCTAATTGTAACCTTTGTACTTACATTAGCCATAATCCTAACACTAGCACTAACTTACCCCAAATCCTAGCCCTAACCCGAGCCCAAAACCGAGCTTCAACCCTAAAACCTAAACCTAACCCTAACCCTAGTCCTAATCATAACCATAACCCTAGCCCTAACCCTATACATTACCATAACAATAACCCTAATTCTAATGTTAACCCTATGTCTAAACCTAACCTTATCTCTAATCCTATCCCTATCCATTTCCTTAAACCTAACATGAACCCTAATTCTAAGCCTACCATTACCCAAACCCTTACCCTAATGTTAATTCATCCCTGAATTTAAGCCTTAACCTATTCCAAACTCTAAACTAGACCTTCACTTTAATAATAACCCTAGTCCTAAACCTGACCCTAACCCTAAACTTAAACTTAACACTAGACGTACCCATAATTGTAACCCTAAACTACCTTTAAACATAATCTAGACTTGAATTAGCCATACTCCTAATCCTATCCCTAACACTAGACAAACACTAGCCCTCATCTTAGCCCTAAACCTTAGCCTTAATCATAACCCTAATCCTAACCCTTATTCTAAACATTACACTACCTCTAAAACTAAACTAGCTTACCCCAAACTAAATCCTAAATCTAACCCTAATTCTATACTTAAACTGAACACTATCCATAGACCTAATCCTAGCCCTAACTTAGCCCTATCTCTAACTCTAAACATAACCTTAACCCTAAGACTAAACAATAATTCTCACACTAGCCCTATCACTATTCTAATCCTAGCCCTTACATAACCCTAACCATAGCCCTAATCCTTGTCCAATCCTTAGTCTAGCCTAATCCTAAGCCTAAAACTCACACTAACACTAAACCTAATCCTAACGCTAATCATAAAACTAGCCCTAACCCTACAACTAGCAGTAAAACAAAACTGAGCAAAAGGCCTAACCCTAAACCTAACATAAAACAAACCCTAAAACTACACCTAGACCTAACCATAGCCTTAATTCGAGTCCTACCCTAACTCTAAACGTATACCTGACACTGACTCATATGCTAAACTCACCTTAGCTTGAAACACCATCCTAAACTTAAACCAAAACTTAACAGTAACCTTAGCCCTTAATTGAGTCCTAACCCTAACCCTGACCCTGACTCATATCCTAAAACTATCCCTAGATCTAACTATCACCCTAAACTTAAACTTAACACTAAAACTAAAACTACCCCTACCTTAACCCTAACCCTAAAACTAACCCTAATTGTAACCCTAGTTCTTATATTAGCAATTGTCCTAACCCTAGTCCTAACCTTAACACAAAATAGCCCTAATCCTGAACCCCTAAATCTAACTTTAACACTAACCCTACTCTAACTCTAGCCTAACCCTAGATCTAACACTATCCCTTACCCTAAGTGAAACCCTAACTCCACTGGTAAACCTAGACCTATTCCTAATACTTAGGCTAACCAAAATATGAACAATATTATTGTCCTGACCCTAGTACTGATTCTAGCTCTAATCCTATCCCAAACCCTTATGCTAACCCTGACCCTTATTCTGACCCTAACACAAACCCAAGGTCTAAACCTGACCATCAACCTAGAGCAAACCCTAACACTGGTCATACCACTAACATATACCTAAACCTAACCTAACACTAGACCTAAGACAATCTCTAACTCTCACACTCTCCCTATCCTAGTTCTAAGCCTATCCATTACCATAACCCTAACCATAGCCCTAACCCTTGCCATATCCTTAGTCCTAGCCCTAACCCTAGATCTAACCCTAACTGAAATCAAACCCTAACCCATAGCCTAAGCCTAACACAAAAACTAGCCCTAACCCTAAGGCTAATCGTAAAACTAGCCCTAACCCTAACCCTAGCAGTAAATATCTGACCAGTAGTCCTAACCATAAACCTTAACTTAAACCAAAGCCTAACACTAACCCTAGACCTAACCATAGCCTTAATTCAAATCCCAACCCTAACCTTAAATCTAACCCTGACCCTGACTCATATCTTAACACTCACACTAGCTCTAAACACCCTCCTAAACTTAAACTAAAATCTAAAAGTAAACTTTTTTTAATTTAGTCCTAACCCTAACCCTGACCCTGACTTATAACCTAACACTAACCCTAGCTCTAAATATCATGCTAACCATAAACCTAGAACTAACACTAGACCTACCCCTAACCAGAATGCTAAAACTAACCCTCCTTGTAAACCGAGTTCTTACATTAGCCATTGCCCTATCATTAGCCCTAACCCTAACCCAAAAACTAGCCCTAATCCAAGACCTAAATCTAGATTGAAACCTAACCCTAACTCTAGCACTAACCCTAGCTCTAAGGCTATCCTTTACCCTATGAATAACCCTAACCCTAATGGTAGCCCGAGACCTATGCCTAATCCTTAGGCAAACCAAAATCCTAACCTTATTAATAGTCCTGACCTTAGCCCTCATTCTAGTTCTAGTCCTATCCCAAACCCGAATGCTAAACTGGACCCTTATGCTGACCCTAACACAAACCCTAGTACTAAACCTGACCCTAACATTAGACTAAAACCTAACACTAGCCCTGGACCTAAACCTAATCCTAAATCTAGCCTTATCTCTTGCCCTAGACCTTAACAAAAACTAGTCATAAGCCTAACAATAGCCCTTATCCTAGTCACAAACACTAACCTTAATCCTAGACCTAAACCTACTCCTAATTCTGGCTATAACCCTAAATTTAAACTCTAACCAAACACTGACTCTGCCTTTAACAGTAAACCTACTTCTAAATCTGACCCTAACTGAAAATCTAAACCTAACACTAGATCTTGGCATAACCCTAGCCCTAAAACTAACCCTAATCATAATCCTAGGTCTTAAATTACACTCAGATTTATCCCTAGGCCTAAACCTAACACAAAACCTAGAGCTAATTATAGACCTTAACCTAGCCCTAAGCATAACCCTAACCCTAACCCTAGCCTAAATCAAACATAACCCTCACCTTAGTTATAACCCTAGCTCAAAAACCTAATCCTTACTATAAACATAAACCTAGAACTATCCTGAATCTAACCCTAAACCTTGTCCTAATCCTAAACTTAACACAAGCCCTAACCCTAGTTCTAAACTTACCCATTACCCTAAGCCTAACCCTAATTCTAATTGTACCACTAGCCTTTAACCTAACCATAATCCTAACCCTAAACAGAAAACTAACCCTAGACCTAACCCTAAAATATTACTCACTATAGCCCTAAACATAAATCAAACCCTAACCCTTACCATAAACCTAAACATAACCATAGACATAACCCTGACCCTAAACCTAAATCTAGTCCTGTCTCTAACCCTAAACCTTCATCTAACTATATATATTTACCCTAACACTAAACCTAAACTTAATTTATAATCATTCCCCTAACCCTAACTCTAAACCTACCGTAATCCTATCCCTAAATATAACCCTGAAGCTAACCCTTGCTCGAAACTAATCATAGCTCAGAACCTAACTCTTACACTAAACATAACACTAAACCATAAATCAAATCCTAACCCTTACCATAAACCTAAACTAAGCATAGACATAACCCTAACCCTAAACTAGCACTGTAGCTAACCCAAAACCTTCATCTAACCATATTTATTACATTAACACTAAACCTAAACTTAATTATAACCATTCCCCTAACCCTAACCCTAAACCTAAACTACCATAATCCTATCCCTAAGCATAACCCTGAACCTAAACCTTGCTCTAAAACTAATCATAGCTCAGAACTACCTACACTAAACATAACAATGAACCTAACCCATGTTGTAACCAATACCTTAACACTAATACAAGACCATAATCCTAACCATAAATCTAGCTATAAACATAGCTCTAACTGTATCTATTACCCTAATAATAACCCATATCCTAATGGTAATGCTAGGCCTAAGTCTCAAGACTTAATCCTAACCATAACCCTATACCTAAACTTAACTCTAACCCTAAACATAAACCCTTTCCCTAATGCTAACCCTAGGCCTAACCCTAAACCTATCACTAACCCCAACCCTGTCAATTACTCTAAACCTTTCCTGAACCCTAAATCAACCTATCATTACCCTAACCATAACTGTTATGCTAATTTGAGATCTAACCCTAAACTCAAACCTAAATGAAACCCTAACCATGACCCTGACCCTAATAATTCTCCTAGCTCTTACCTACCCTTATCATAAACCTAATCCTTACATTAGACCTAGCCAAAACTTAACTCTAAAACTATCAATAACCATAACCCTAGACCTGACATTAAGACCTAGATATAATCCTAGCCCTAACCAAACACAAACCCTAGCCCATATTAGCCCTAAACATAGCCTTAATCATAACCCTAACGTTAAACCTAGGCCTAACTTTAAACCAATCCTATCCCTAATCTTATACTTAACTTAGCCCTATCCATAACCCTAACCCTAACCTTAGCCCTAAAACTAAATCTAATTCTCTCCCTAGCCCTAAAACTAGTTCTAAACATATCCCTTACTGGAACTCTAAACCTAGGCTTTAACCCTAGGCCTAACCTTAGACATTTCCTTAGCCCCAGCCCTAACCCTAGATCTAAACTCAAAATCTAACCCTATTGCAAAGCCTAAGCCTAAACCTAACATTAACCCTAACCCTAACACTACTCCTAAAACTAGCCCTAACTCTAGCCCTAGCACTAGTACAAAACCTGAGCCATAGCCCTAACCCTAACCCTTAACCTAAAACCAAACCCTAACCCTACACCTAGCCCTAACCCCACCCCTAATTCGAATTTTAAGCAGAACTCTAAAACTAACCCTAACCCTGATTCTGATGCTAACACTAACCTAGCTTTAAAACATCACCCTAAACATAACGCTAAACATAACACTACACCTAGCCCTAACCTTAACCCTAAAACTAGCCCTAATTGTAACCCAGTACTTACATTAGCCATAACCTTAACCCTAAGCCCTAACTTGACCAAAAACCTAGCCTAATCTGAAGCCTAAAACAAGCTTTAAACCCTAACGCTAACCGTAACCCTAAACTTAGCGCTATAATAACAATAACTTTAGCTCTAACCCTATCCTTTACCCTAACCATAATCCTAACCCTAATGTTAACCCTAGGCCTAATTCTTACCAGATCCCTAATCCTAACCCTATCCATTACCCTAAACCTAACTTGAAACCTAAACCTAACTATATCATTACCCTAATCCTAAACATATGCTAATTTGAGCCCTATATTTAAACCTTAACCTATCCCAAACACTAATCACTACCCTGACCCAAACAATACCCTTAGCTCTAAACCTGACCATAACCCTAAACCTAAGCCTTACACTACATCAAACCTAACCCTAAACTATCTTTAACTGTAAAGCTGGACCAGAAATTAGCCCTAACCCTAATCCTAGCCCTAAACCTAGCCTTAATTCTAACCCGAAACTTAATCCAAGGTTTAACCCTAATTCTAACCCTTGCCCTAAACCTAAACCTAGCCATAAGCCCATCCCTTACCCTAAACATAACCATAACCCTAAACCTAACCACAATCTTTAACCTAATCATAACCCTTGTCCTAACCCTAAGCCTGACCCTAACACTAAGCCTAGCCTTATATGAAACTATTGACTATATTCTAAATAATAATTGAATCCAGCATCTGTAGACATAGAATCTAAATATAAATATATTTATAATATTTAGGCTTAGGCTTTGGGTTAGGGTTAGATTTAAAGTTAAGATTTGATCTATGGTTAGGGCTAGGACTAAGGATAGGGCAAGGGTTAGGACTAGGGTTAGGGCTAGGGTTAGCATTATGGTAAGGGATATGTTAGAACTAGTGATAGGCTAGTGTGAGAGTTAGTCGTAGGGCTAGGCTAGGGTTATGTTTAGGGATAGGGCTAAATTAGGGCTAGGGTTATTGTAAGGTTTAGACCTCAGGTTAGGGTTAGAGTTAGTGTTACATGTAGGGTAAGGGAGTGGTTATAGCTAAGTAGAGGGCTAGGGCGAGGGTCAGTATTAGAGTTAGGGTTAGGGTTAGAGCTAAGGTTATTGTTAAGATTAGGTCTAGAGTTAGGCTTAGGGTTTGGGTTATTGTTAGGTTTAGGGTAAAGGTTAGGTTTTGAGCTAGGGTTAATCCTAGGGTGAGGGTTTGGTTTAGGTTAGGTCTAGGGTTAGGATTACGGTTATGGTCAGGTTTAGGTTCAGGGTTAGGGCTAGGGTTTTCATTAGGGTTAGGGTTAGGTTTAGGATAATATATTGGGGTAGATGTAAGTTTAGCTTTAGTGTTAAGGTTAGATTTAGGGTTAAGATTAGTTTTAGGGCTAGGTTTACTGTTGTTTTAGGGTACGGTTTAGGGTTTGATTTAGGGTTAAGTCTACAGAAATGTTTAGGTTTATGGTTAGGTCTAGGGTATCTTTATGGTTTGTATTAGGTTTTTGGTTAGGGTTAGGGCTAGGGTTATCATTAGGGTTAGGGTTAGAATTAAGGTAATGGCTAGGGTTAGAGCTAGAGTTAGGGCTAGGGTTAATATTAGGATTAGGGCTATGGTTAGGTTTATGGTTAGGGAGAGTCCTAGGGTTATGTTTAGGCTAAGGATTAGGCTTTGAGCTATGATTAGGACTAATGTGAGGGTTAGGATTAGAGTTAGGGCTCAGATTAGGGTGAGGATTATGCTTAGGGTCGGTTTAGGCCTTGGATTAGGGCTAGGTTTGGTTTTAGGTTTAGGATCTAGGGTTAGTGCTATGGTTAATGTAAGATCTAGAGTTCTAATTAGGGCTAGTTTTAGGGTTAGAACTATGGCTAGGTCTACTGTTAAATTTAGATTTTGGTTTAGGGTCGGGTTTAGAGCTAGGTTCAGTGTTAGTGTCAGGGTCAGTGTTCAAGTAAGTGTTAGGGTTAAGGTGAAAGCCAGAATTAGGACTAGGGTTAGGTATAGGGTAGGGTTAGTGATTTTTTTTAGGTTATTGGTTACGGTTAGGGCTAGGACTAAGTTTTTGTTTAGGTCTAGGGCTAGAGTTATCACTAGTTTTAGGAATAGATTTATGTCTATGACTAGTGTCAGGGTTAGGTTTAGGTATAAGGTTACTTGTAGGGCTAGTTTCAGGTTTCGGTTTAGGGTTAGGGTCAGGTTTAAACTTATAATTAGTGTTAGGTCAGAATAAGGGTCAGGTTTACAGTTAGGCTTTGGGTTAGGGTTAGAGCTAGAATGAGGGCCAGGGTTAGGTCTAGTAATACTGTTAATGTTTTGTTTTGGCTAAGTATTAGGATTAGGACTAGGTTTAGCATTATGTATAGGTTTTGGCTTAGCTCAAGGGATAGGGTTAAACCTAGGATTAGGGCTATATTACAGTTAGGTTTAGGGCTAGGGTTAGCATTAGGGTTAGGGTTAAATCTAGTTAGGGCTCAGATTAGGGCGATTTTTGTGTTAGGGTTAGGACTATTTCCAATGTAAGAACTAGGGTTACAATTAGGGTTAGTTTTAGGGTTCGGGTTTGGGCTCGGTCTTGTGTTAGTATTAGCTTTATGTTTAGGGTGATATATAGAGCCAGGGTTAGTGTTTGGATAAAAGTTGGGTCAATATATATATATATTAGTGTTAGAGCAAAGGCTCGGTTTTGTTTTAGGGCTATAGCTAGGATTACAGCCAATGTTAGCTGCAGTCTGGCTGAGCAACGTAACCAGAGGGGCGGTGACCAAGAAGTTGTTAAGGTTGATAGAGCGGGACCTGCTTCATTACGGACAGCAGAGGTATTTATACATAACTGAATACACAGCTTGTTTCAATTTAGCATCATCCAGTTACAGCAATCAGTCATTAAGGAATCCTCATCATCTTAATAATTATACACAGCTTAACTTAATTAACATCATTAGATACAGCAGTCAGTCATTAAGGAATCCTTATCATCTTAATGGCTCGCTGGCATTGGCTCAGAAACCACTCCTCCTAGCATACTGCCAGGCACCATCTTAACTTGATTGAGGCCTCTTCATCTCCCCCTTTTGTTTAATATAAACAACAAGTATGTGGCTTAGGGACTGTGCCTGTCTTAGGTTTTCCAATACTACATATGATCCTTACCCATCATCGGATGATCTGTCCTCAAGGTGTCAGCCTCCTGTCTTAGGTTGGTACCATTGCAATTGGATCTTACCTGTCATTGACTACTGGCCCAGCATTAGTAGACATACTTTTGGATAACCTGCTACAAGCAGAAGGGGGAAGATACAAAACACAATGATACCAAGCCAATTGACGGCTCCTTTTGGAAAAATTGTACAACCAATGACACCATCAGCAAAGATACTCTGGTACTAATTACAATTTGTTGTATCAGTTCATAATGCATATAAATGATACATTGTCCAGGCAAGTTGTGGAAGCAGCTTAAAGCAGAGGAATCCATTAATATGTCTTTTTCTTCTTGAAGTAAATACTAATGCATCAGTTTGTACAGTTTGTGTGACAGCCATCGCAGAAGCTGTAGTAGCAGCAGCAGAAACAGCAACAGTTGTGATGATGGTGGCTGTAATTCTGAAGTCGCATTTGTTTTTTCAGTAATACTGGAAATTCTTGTACCTTTGTCTTCACCGGCACTGGGATGAAGATAGCAATTCTGGCAATATTGACAAAAAAAATGTATAACTTTCCAGCAGGCACAAAGAATTATTCTGAACAGAATTAGATAAAATGAAAAAGAAAGTTGAAAGTAAAAAAACATCTCTTAATCTCCTATTTTTGTTACCTAATTTAAATTAAACTGTTTCAATCATGTGAATAAGAAAAATATATTTGGATCCATTTTTTTCATGAGTGCTCCTCATATAATATATATGGACATACACACATACAGACATACAACACATAACACAAGTGTATACACACAATACAACAGTAAAGGCCTTATAGTTTTTCACAGGTAAAATCTCCATTGCAATGTTTAAAAGCTCCACAGTTAATAAAAAAAATAGAACTGATCGCAAAAACATTTACCTAGGTCTGTATGAGCTCAAAAAATAAAATAGGACATAATAAAATAGATATTGAGAAAAGCATCCTAGTTACAACTTTGGTTTGACTCTTCTTTTGATATCTCATCCTTCTTCTTGTAATTTGCATATGGGTTTGATGGTATTTCCACACGTAAGTCTTAAGGTTTTTTTACATTTGAAATAGGCCCTTATGATGCTCATTACTCATTAGCCTCCAGGTGTGGGAGAACCATTGTCGCAGATGTAAGGATAGCTAAACTGGAGTTCTGGATATCAGCTGTTATGGACTTTGAGCCAAATCATCTCCTTTTTGGTTTGTAAAAATCACTTTAGTTAGTCTCTTGGAATCCAAATTGGCTGCTGTTCTCCCTGTGGAAACACACAAACAGATCTCTGACTCCAGACGATCACTGGGTAAGGACCTTTCCATTGTCCTGTTAGAATATCCTTCCAAAGTACCTTAGGCTTATGTATATTTTTTGGACACCTGTGCCTTTCCGCAGCACTAAGCCCTAATGAATCCAAACTTAAAAAGTTTAATGTAAAAAGGGTTGATTTAAGTTTATCTATGGGAGATGTATACCCCTTCCCAATTGCATCTTTTTGTTTTAATAAATACCTTTTAATAATTTGGTGAGCTCTTTCAACTATGCCTTGTCCCCGTGGATTTTACGGGATTCCTGATATATGAGTAATGCCAAATGATGAGCAAAATTGCTTAAAAGAAGTAGAGATATAGCCAGGGCCATTATCTGTTTTTAACAGTTTTGGAATTCCAATCGTGGCAAAATTTTGTAAATAATGAGCTATAATATCTTTAGTTTTTTTTCTCCAGTATGAAGGGAGCCCATCAAAAATCCAGAACAAGTATCAACTGTAACATGGAAATATTTTAATTTTCCAAATTGTGGCAAATGTGTGATGTCCATCTGCCAAATATGAATAGGTATGAGTCCTCTAGGATTGATTCCAAGATTAACTTGTGGTAAAAAAGTCACACAATTTTGACATTGTTTTATTATTTGTCTTGCTTGTTCCTTGGTTATTTTTAAATGTTTTTGTAAAATTTTAGCATTGACGTGGAAGGATTTATGAAAATTTGTAGCTTCTACTAATGTCAGAAAATATGTATGTCATTTGTAGTTTTATATGCTAAATCATTGCCTAAACTAACGGCTCCAGGCAATCATGTATGTGCCCTGATATATCCTATAAAGAATGGATCCTTTCTATCCCAGATTAAACTTTGTATAGCAGAAAACAAAGAGAAAAGAGTAGAGGAAGGGGAAATCCTACCAGCATCTTATAAGGGAATTTATAGCATTAACTATATACAAACTGTCAGAAAATAAATTAAATAAGGAATCTTTAAACATCAAAAAAAAAAAAAACTTGTAATACTGCATTAAGCTCTACCTTTTGAGCTGATTGTTCGGGTACTGAAAATATAAAAGCTTGATTAGGGGTAATTACTGCTTCTGTATCATTATTTGACCCATCAGTGAATATATTTGGAGCATTCATGATAGGTGTTTTTCTTCTCATTTTTTGGAAAAACTACAGGATGCGAGGACCAAAAAGACAACAAAGGAATTGGATGGTAAGTGATTATCAAATGAACAAATAGATTTGCACATAATTATTGCCCAAGTATTTAACTCATTAGCTAACTCCTTAATTTGATCCATAGTATATGGAGTGATAATTTTGTTAGGAGAAATTCCAAACACTCCCTTTGCTGCTTTTATTCCTCTGAGTATTAATTGTCCTACAGCCTCAGGATACCTAGTAAGAATAGTGTTAGGAGAATAAGATAAATGTATCCATAATAATGGACCTTCTTGCCAAAATACTCCTGTAGGAATATTTTTTTTGTTGGTAGTACAATAAATAATAAAGGCAAACATATCAATTCTATCCAAATGCATATTTTCTATATATTTTCAATGAGTTTTAATGTCTTTCTTGCTTCAAGCGTTAACATGTGGGGTGAATTTGGATCTGATGGACCTTTTAAGATATCAAATAAAAGTCCCAATTCTCCTGTTGGTATGCCTAGGTAAGGCCTTATCCAATTTATGTCTCCCAACAACTTTTGAAAGTCATTAAGTTTTTTAAGTTGATTTACTCGTATTTGAATTTTTGGTGGGTGAACCATGGTTGAGAATAATAGAACTCCTAAGTAATTTATTGGATAATTTAATTGTACTTTATCTATTGCTATCTCTAGATTATAATTTTTAATAAATTTGTAAGTATGGCATAAAATTCTAACAATGTGTTTTTATCTTTGTGTGCTAATAATACATTTTCCATATAGTGAAATATTTGTAGTTCAGGAATTTGATTTCTAAGTGGCTGGATTGCTTTGTTATCATAAATTAGACACATAGTTGGGCTGTTAGCTATACTTTCAGGAGCAATTTCCATTCACATCTCTGATCAGGACCTTCATGATTCATCCCAGGGACAGTGAATGCAAAACGTGGACTATCCTCAAGATGAATTGGAATTGAAAAAAAAAATCAATCTTTAATATCTATATCTAAAACATACCAGGTTTTTGGCAAAGCGGACAATTGGGGAATCCCCGATTGAGCAGGTCCCATGATAACCATCTTGTTATTAATAGCTCTTAAATCTTGTAATAATCTCTATTTGCCAGATTTCTTTTTGATGACAAAAATGGGAGTATTATGGGGACATACAGAAGGTTGTATATGTCCTTCTGCTAATTGTTGTTTGAACAGGTCATTGGCTGCTTGTATTTTTTTTTTATTCAGGGGCCACTGAGGAATCCTTACTGGCCTTTCTGATTTCCAAGTGTTTTTTTATTGTCTGAGTGACCCCTCCTGAAAACCCAATACATGTTTATATCTTTTTTTGATCCATTTGTATTGGTGCCACTATACCTTGTTCTTGTTCTCCTAATACTTTTCCTTTCTTAAAACCTTGTCTAGCCATAATAGTGATAATAGTGGGTGCATTTTGATTGTTGTTGTTTGTTAATATTAACCCTAATTGATCTAGAACATCTCGTCCCCATAAATTTATAGGTAGAACATATGACTATAGAGTTCCTTCACATCCTACAGGATCTTTACAATCTAATACCATTGCACTTGTATGGGGATTTGTCGCCATTCCTAGGCCTCAAAGCATTTGAGTGGCTTGTTGTAATGGCCAATGTTTTGGCCATTCTTGGCGGGAGATAATGCTAAGGTCTGCACCTGTATCCAATAGCCCATTAAGTTCATGTCCTTGAATATTTAGTTTTAGCATGGGCCGACAATCTAAATTTAAAGAAAGCATAGCCCAAGCTATACCTGTAAAGCCTAATCCCTTGGAACCTCTTTCTACCAACAACTGGAAAATTTTTCATGCAGGCTGTGTATTATCAACAATTGTGCGATTCTGTCTCCTTGTGAAATTATTGATATACCCCTAGGGGAACTGGCTATAAATTTTATTTCACCTTCGTAATTAGGATCAATTACCCCAGGACTTATCATAAGTCCTTTTAGAGTAGAAGAACTGTTTCCCAATAACAAGCATACTGTTCCTTGGGGAAGTGGTCCTTTTACCCCTGTGGGAATGATTTGAGCTCCCATCTCTGGAGTTAGTACTGCTCTGGCAGAGGTGCAGATGTGCAACCCTGCCCTTCCTCTTGTTTGTCTAATGAGGGATCTAATGGATAATGTGTCCTGGGCACTACCCTGATGGTATTGCTGGGTTCCTCCAATGCCCTGTATATTTGTGGTCGTGTGCCCTGGAGCATTGGGCCCCCCTGTCCATTTTTTGGCATTGGAGGCCAATGTTTTCTTCCACAATATCATGGGTAAACACCTGGTCCTTGTCTGTTTCTTGACAAAAGAGCAGTAGTCTGAGAATGGCACTCAGAAGCCTAGTGTCTTCCTCGTTGGCCTCATGGGCAAATATCCGGTATTCTATCTCTTTGATACCCAGTTTTGTTAAACCTTCCTCAAATGGAGCAACTCCTTCTAAAATGTCCTGTTTGTCCACAATTGTAGGACGTTTTTGACCTTGATCCTAATGCCTGTTGTACTGCAGCTGCCAAGATTGCCCTTGTTCATTAAAGTCTCTATATAGTTTAATATATGTGTTTAAATCTGTAATTCTCCATGGTCTATTTGCTTGTTCATAGGCTAGCTGTTTCACTAATGGCATTGCTTGTTATGCATCCCCCAAAACTCTGGTAGCTGTTTGCAAAAGTCTGTATACAAATTTTGCATAAGGCTCATTTGCCCCCTGTATTACTTTGGATATTTGACCTTGCAAATCTCCATGCCCTTGTAATGTTTTCCATGCCTTAACTGCACCTGAAGTGAGTTATGAATAAATGGCAGGATTGTTTTGAATTTGTTGTTGTGGCCCTCATTTGATCCCTCTCCTAACAGCATCTCTATATTTCTCTGAGGATAACCGGCTGCTGGATTTCACCTAGCAGTTTCTTGATTGGAAATCTTCCACAGTAAAAACTGTCCTCCATTTAGCACAGCTCTACACATACTGGCCCAATTTGCTGACATCATGTTCAAGTTGGTAATAGATTCAACCATACTTACAGTGAAAGGTGCTTGAGGACCATAGGTTTTTACAGCCTCTTTCAGCTGCTTCACTGTTTTGAAATCTA
Organism: Marmota flaviventris; assembly: GCF_047511675.1. Classification (NCBI taxonomy): domain Eukaryota; kingdom Metazoa; phylum Chordata; class Mammalia; order Rodentia; family Sciuridae; genus Marmota; species Marmota flaviventris. Next base: position 149,144 of record NW_027287672.1, read on the forward strand.
AAGAATGGTGAATTCACTGCCCTCCTTCCTCCTGAAATACAGGGCATGCTAATCTTTGAGTTCGCGTCTTAGAATCCCATATATTAACTATGGGGGTTGGGGGCCACCCAGCATATGTTTTTTCCATAGGTGGAGCTATTGGTTGAATACTTACACCCTCTGGTGATAGAAAGGGGTTAGTAGCAACCTCCTGTTGTAACTTCTCCCCTAATAGCCCTTTCTACTCTAAACTTTTTTCCTCTTTCTGACTAGAGTTCCTGGGCATTTATCAACATATGCCCCAACCATTCTTGGCTTTACTGGGGTACCTCCTTCCCTTAGCCATTTACTTAACACCACTTCCATATTTTCATCACAAAGACAATACAATACACTAAGACAAAACAAGACACAAACATAGTGTATCAATCTTCTCCATTTTCTTAAAATGGCCATCCTTCCTCTCGCCCTGTCTTCTAGAGATGAGCAGATTTGCTCCCATCCTATCTCTAGGGATGGGCAGCTTTTTCCTGTCACTCACCCCTGAGTGTCCCGGGGCTCCCCGTACTGACCACCATCTGCCGCAGTCTGGCTGGGCAAAGTAACCAGAGGGGGGGTTGACAAAGAACTTGTGATGGTTGATACAGCGAGAGCTGCTTTATTACAGACACCAGAGGTATTTATAAATAACTGAAGACACAGCTTGTTTCAATTTAGCATCATCCAGTTACAACAATCAGTCATTAAGGAATCCTCATCATATTAATAATTATACACAGCTTAACTTAAGTAACATCATTAGATACAGCAGTCAGTCATTAAGAAATCCTTATCATCTTAATGGCCCGCTGGCATTGGCTCAGAAACCACTCCTCCTAGCATACTGCCAGACACCATCTTAACTTGGTTGTGGCCCTCATCAAGTTTTAGGATTAGCAATAGTGTTAAGGCTAGTGGTAGGGTGAGTTTGAGGCTTAAGGTTAGGGCTATATTTAGCATTATGGTTAGATCTAGGATTAGGGCTATGGGTAGGGTTAGGGCTAAGGTTAGGGCTAGTGTGAGGGTTACAGTAATGGATAGGGTTAGAAATAGAATAGGGCTAGGGTTGAGAGTTAAAGGTAGTCTTAAGGCTAGGGTTAGGGTTAGAGCTAAATTAAGGCTAGGAATAGCACTAGGATAAGTGTTAGGGTTAGGTCTATGGTTAGGACTAGGGTTAGGGTTAATTTTAGGGGCAAGGATGGGGTTATATAGCTTGGTTCTGGGCTAGGGAAAGGGTTAAAATTAGGGATATTGCTAGGGTGAGGGTTCTGCTTAGGATTAAGGCTAGGTTTAGGGCTAGGAGGAGGGCTAGGTATTGTATTAGGGTTAGGGCTAAGATTAGGGCTAGGGCTAATATCAGGTCTAGGGTTAAAATTAGGGATAGTTTTAGGGTTTGGTTTATGGCTAGGTAAGGATTAGGGTTAGGTTTAGGGTAGGGGTCAGGATTAGAGCTAGGTGTATTATTAGGGTCAGAGTCCAGGATAGGGTTGGTTTGGGTTAAGTTTTATGGTTAGGGCTTGAATTAGCGTTAGGGTTAGGGTTTGGGTTAGAATAATGGATAGGGTTAGGTTTAGGGTTCAATTTAGGTTTAGAGTAATGTATAGGGTTAATGTTAGGCATAGGGTTAAGGTTAGGACTAGTGTTAACATTTGGGTTAGGCTTATGTGTAGGGTAATGTATAGGGTTAGTGCTAGTGTTAGGGATTGGGTTATGGTTAGGATTAGGGCTAGGATTAGGGTTAGGCTTAGGGTTGGTGTTAGGTTTAGGTTTAGGGTAAGTGTTAGGGTTTGAGCTGGGCTAGGGCTAGCGTGAGGTTTAGGGTTAGAGTCAAGGCTATGGTTAGGGTTAGGTTTAGAGTTAGGGCTAGGGTTAGCATTAGGGTTAAGGTTATGTTAAAAGTAATGGATAAAGGTAGATCTAGGATTTGGGCTATGGTTACAGTTAGGATTCAGGCTAGGATTAGGGTTAGGGTTAGGGCTAGGGTTAGGCTTAGGGTAAGGGTTAGAGTTTGAGCTAGGGTAAGGACTATGGCAAGCATTAAGGTAGGGTTTGGTTAGGTTAATGTTAGGGTTATGCTTAGGGCTAGGTTTAGGGCTATGATTTGTATAGATTTATGGCTAGCATTAGGGCTATGTGTAATGTAAGTGCTAGGGTTATGTTTATGGCTAGTTTGAGGGTTAGTGTTATGGATAAATCCTGTGTTAGGTTTAAGTTTTGGTTTAAGATAAGGTTTAGAGCTAGGATTTATGTTAAGTTAAGGCTCAGTGTTCAGGTTAGTATTGGAATTATCATTAGGGCCAGAATTACAACTAGGTTTAGGTCTAGGGGTAGGATTAGTCTTTGTGTTAGGTTAATTTTTATTGTTAGGGCTAGGGCTAGGATTTTATTTAGGTCTAGGGTTAGAGTAATGGCTATATTTAGGATTAAGTTTAGGTCTAATGCTAGTGTTACAGTTAGGAATAGATATAGGTTTAGTGCTAGGGCTAGTGTTAGGGTTTGGTTTAGGATTAGGGTCAGGCTTAATCCTAGGGTTAGTGTTAGGGTCAGAATAAGGGTTAGGGTTAGGGTTAGACTTTGGGTTAGGTTTAGTAATAGAATGAGGTCTAGGGTTAGGACTAGTAATAGAGTTAAAGTTTGGGGCACGCTAACAATTACGGTTAGAACTAGGGTAGCATTAGGGTGAGGGTTTGACTTAAGGTAAGGGATAAGTTTAGAGCTAGGGTTAGGGTTAGGGTTAGGGCTAGGGTTAAAGCTAGAGTTAGGGCTCAGATTAGGGCTAGATTTTGTGTTAGGGTTAGGGCTATGGCTAATGTAAGAACTGGTTTTACGATTAGGGCTAGTTTTCTGGTTAGGGTTAGGGCTAGGTCTAGTGTTTGGGTTAGGGTGATATTTAGAGCTAGGTTTAGTTTTAGGTTCAGAGTCAGGGTCAATAATAGTTGTAAGGTTATGGTTAGGGCTAGGTGTAGCATTTGGATTTGGTTTAGGTTAAGGGTTAGGATTAGGGCAATATCTCAGTTTTGTTTGAGGGCTATGACTAGGCTTAAGGCAAGTTTTCAAATTAGCATTAGGGTTAGGGCTCCTGTTAGGGTGAGGTTTAGGTTTAGGATTAGGGTTAGACTTAGAGTTAGGGTTAGATCTAGATTTATGATTAGGCCTAAGTTTAGGGCTAGGTTTGGGCTAGGGTTAGGGCTAGGATTGGCTTATAGAAAGGGATAAGTTTATAACTAGGGATAGGGCTAGCGTGAGAATTAGATTTAGTCTCAGGGCTAGGGATATGCTTAGGTTTAGGATTAGGGATAAATTAGTGATAGGATTAGAGCTAGGGTTAGTATTAGGGCTAGGCCTTGGTTTAAGGCTAGGGTTACGATTAGGGTTAGGGTATGGTATGATGTTATTGCTAAGTTTAGGCCTAGGGTGAAGGTTCAATTTAGGGTTAGGGCCAGGGTTCTGGTTAGGGTTAGGATTAAGGCTAAGTTTATGGCCAGGATTATGGCTACACTTTTTGTTAGGGTGAGGTCTAGCATTAGGACTAGGGCTAAGTTCGGGTCTAGAGTTATGGTTAAGTGATAGTTTTAGGGTTAATTTTATGGTTAGTTATAGAGTACGGATTAGGTTATGGGTTAGGTTCAGTTTTAGATAGGGCTATTATTAGGGTCAGGAAAAGGGTTAGGGTTTGTTTAGGTTAAGATTTAGGTTTAGGGCTCAAATTAGCATTAGGGGTAGGTTTAGTGTTAGAGTAATGGATATTGTTAGGTTTAGGGTTCATTTTAGGTTTAGGTAATAGTGTTAGAGTTATGGATAGGGTTAGGATTATCCTAGGGTTATCATTGGGGTTAGTTTTAGGGTTAATGTAATAGATAGGATTAGAGCTAGTGTTAGGGCTAGGGTTATGGTTAGGATTAACCCTAGGGTTAAAATTAGGTTTAGTGTAAGGGTTAGGGTTCGGGTTAAAGCTAGGTTTAGGGCTCAGATTTGGGATAGGTTTTAGATTAGTTTTGGGATAAGGTAGGGCTATGGAGAGTGTAAAAACTAGCATTATAATTAGGGCTAGATAGGTCTAGGTCTAGTTTTAGGATTAGGTTTAGTTTTAGGGTGATGATTTGAGATAGGGCAAGTGATAGGGTCAGAGTCAGGGTAAGTGTCAGTTTTAGGGTTAGGGATAACTTTCAAATTAGAGCTAGGGTTAAGGGTAGGTGTAGGTTTAAGTTTTGCGTTAAGGTTAGAACAAGAATTAGGGCTAGGGCTAATGTCAGGTATACAGTTACAGTTAGGTTACAGTTAGCATTAGGACTCTGGCTTAGTTTTTTCTTTTCTTTTTTATTTTTGGTGTAGGGCTTAGGTTAGGGCTAGTTTTTGGATTAGCAATAGTTTTAGGGCTAGTGGTATGGTGAGGTTTAGGCTTAGGGTAAAGGTTAGATTTAGAATTATGATTAGATCTAGGGTTAGGGCTAGGGTTAGGGCTAAGGTTAGGGCTAGTATTAGGGTTACGGTAACAGATAAGGTTAGTACTAGAAGTAGGTCTAGCTTGAGAGTTAGAGTTTGTCTTAGGGCTAGAGTTAGAGTACGGGTTACATTTAGTGATAAATTAGGGCTAGGATTAGAGCTAGAGTTACTGTTATGGTTAGGCCTTGTGTTAGGGCTAGGGTTAGGGTTAGTGATAGTGTAAGGGTTAAGGTTAGGGTTAGGGGAAGGGATGTGGTTATACCTAGGTTCAGAACTAGGGCGAGGGTTGAAATCAGGGATTGGGCTAGGGTTAGGGTTTGGATTAGGATTAAAGCTAGGTTTAGGGCTAGTATGAGGGCTATGGTTTGTGTTAGGTTTAGGGCAAGAATTAGGTAGAGTGCTAATGTCAGGTCTATGGTTTGGTTAGGGATAGTGCTATGGTTAATTTTATATCTAGGTCTAGTGTAAGGGTTAGATTTAGTGTAAGATTCAGGATTAGAGCTAGGTATATTATTAGAGTCAGTGTGTTGTTCAGAGTTTAGTTTGGGTTATGGTTTAGGTTTAGTGCTCGAATTAGCGTTAGTGTTAGTGTTAGTCTTAGGGTTAGAGTAATTGATAGGGTTAGGTTTAATGCTCATGTTAGGTTTAGGTAATGCATAGGGTTAGTGTTAGTGATAGGTTTAAGTTTAGACCTAGGGTTAGCATTTGGGTTAGGCTGATGTTTAGGGTAATTGATAGTTTTAGGGCTAGGGTTATGGTTAGGAATAGGTCTAGGGTTAAGTAGGGTTAGGGTTAGGCCTAGGGTTAGTGTTAGGGTTAGGTTTAGGGTAAGGGATAGGGTTTGATCTATGGTTAGGGCCAGAGAGAGGGTTATGGTGAGTTTCAGGTTTAGGTTTAGGATTAGGGTAAAGTTTAGTCCAAAAATTAGCATTAGGGTTAGGTTTACATTTAGGGTAATGGATATATTTAGAGCTAGGGTTTGGTCTTGGTTATGGTTAGGATTAGGGCTAGGATTAGGGTTAGGGTTAGGGTTAGGGCTAGGGTTATGTTTATGTTAAGGGTTAGTGTTTGACCTATGGTTAGGGCTAGGGTGAGGGTTAGGGTTAGGGTTAGATCTAGGGATAGGGTTAGGTTTAGGCTTAGGGCTAAGATTAGGGCTAGGTTTTGTGTGAGGTTTAGGGCTAGTATTAGGACTATGGGTAGTGAATGAGCTAGGGTTAGGGTTATGGCTAGGTCTAGTGTTAGGGTTATGGCTAGATTTGGGGTTAGCATAAAGTTTAGAGCTAGGTTTGTGTTAGGGTAAGCGTCATTGTTTGGGATAGGGTTAGGTTCAAGGTTAGGGTCAGAATTAGGGCTAGGTTTAGGTCTAGGTGTAGGGTTAGTTTTTGAGTTAGGTTAAGGGTTATTGTTAGGCCTAGGGCTCGGTTTTTGTTTAGGTCTAGTGATAGAGTTTTGGCTAGATTTAGAATAAGGTTTTTTTTTCTAAGTCTGGTGTTAGGGTTAGGTTTAGGTATAGGGTTACCTGTAGGGCTAATGTTAGGGTTCAGTTTACGATTAGGTTCAGGTTTAAACCTAGTGTTAGAGTTAGGGTCAGAATAAGGGTCAGGGTTAAGGTGATAGTTCGGATTAGGATTAGAGCTAAAATAAGCTTAGGGTTAGGATTAGTATAAGAGTTATGGTCTGGGGTAGGCTAAAGACTAGGGCATTATGGTGAGGATTTTGCTTAGGGTAAGGGACAGGGTTAGAGCTAGGGTTGGGGATAGTATTAGGGTTAGGATAGTGTTAGGGTTAGGTTTAAAGCTAGGTTTAGGTCTCAGATTAGCGCTAGGTTATCTGTTAGGGCAGGGTTATGGCTAATTTAAGAACTAGAATTCCAATTAGGTTATTTTTAGGGTTAGATTTAGGTTTAAGGTGATGTTTAGGGCTAGGGTGATGTTTAGAGCTAGGGTTAGTGTTAGGGTCCGAGTCAGGGTCAGCGTAAGATCTAGAGTTAGGATTGGAACTCGAATTAGTGCTAGGTTTAGTGCTAGGTATAGGGTTAGGGTTTGATTTAGGGTAAGGTTTAGGGTTAAGCCTATGAGTCAGTTTTATTTGAGTTCTAGGGCTAGGGTTAGGGATATTTTTCCAATTAGCATTAGACATAGGGCTAGTTTTAAGGTGAAATTTAGGCTTAGAGGTTAGGGTTAGATTTAGAGTTAGGATTAGATCTAGGTTTAAGGCTAGGGCAAAAGTTAGGGCTAGGGTTGAGGCTAAGTTTAGAGCTAGGGTTTGGGTTATTTTAAGGCATAGGTTTAAAACTAGGGATAGGACTACAGTGAGATTTAGAGTTAATCTTAGGGCTAGGGTTAGGGTTAGATCAAAATTAGTACTAGGATTAGTGTTAGGGCTAGGCCTAGTTTTAGGGCTAGGGTTAGGGATAGGGTTAGGATTAGGCTAGGTTAAGTGCTAGGATTAGGGCTAGGTTTTGTCTTAGAGTTAGAGCTAAGATTAGAGCTTGGGGTAATGTCAGGTCTAGGTTTATGATTAGGGTTAGTTTTAGGGTGAGGTTTATGGCTAGTACTAATGTAAGTGTTAGGTTGAGGGTTAGGGTCAGTTTTAGAGATAAGGTTATTATTAGGTTCACAGTAACAGTTATGGTTTGTGTTAGGTTAAGGTTAAGGGTAAGGGCTCTAATTAGCATTAGGATTAGTGCTAAGTTTAGGGTAATGGACATAGTTTGGTTTAGGTTTCAGGTTAGGTTTAGTGTAATGGATAAATTTAGGGTTAGAGATAGGGTTAGGGTTATCCTAGAGTTAGCATTAAGGTTAGGGTTATGGTTAGGGTAATGGATAGGGTTAGAGCTAGGCTTAGGTCTAGGTTTAGGCTTAGTATTAATGCTAGGGTTAGGTTTAGGGTTAGGGCAAGTTTTAGGGTTAGGTTTAGGTTTAGGGTAATGTTTAGGGCTAGGATCAGGGTTAGGGTTAGGGTTAAAATGAGGTGTAGGTCTCAGATTAGGGCTATGCTTTGGGTTATGTTAGGGCTAGGTTTAGGGCTACAGCTAATGTAAGAACTAGGTTTATGATTAGGGCTACTTTTAGTGTTAGGTTTAGGGCTATGTCTAGTTTTAGGGTTAGGTTTATTTTTAGGATGATGTAAGAGGTAGGGTTAGTTACAGGGTCAGAGTCAGGGTCAAGGTTAAATTTAGGGTTAGGATAGGACTGGAATTAGGGCTAGGGGTAGGGCTAAGTGGTGTGTTAAGTTTTGGTTTAGGTTAAAGCTTAAGGTTAGGGCTGTGGCTCGGTTTTGCTTTAGGGCTAGAACTATGTTAGGACTAGTTTTCGGATTAGTGTTAGTGTTAGGGCTAATGTTAGTGTGAGTGTTATGGTTAGGTTTATGGTTAGATTTAGTTATGGTTAGATCTAAGGTTAGTGCTATGGCTAGGGTTAGGGCTAAGGTTAGGGCAAGTGTTAGGGTTATGGTAAGGGATAGGGTTTGAACTAGGAATAGGACTAGGGTGAGAGTTGGAGTTAGTGTTAGTGCTAGTGTTAGGGTTAGGGTTAGAATTAGGGCTAAATTAGGGCTAGGATCAGGTCTAGAGTTAGTTGTAGGTTTAGGTCTAGGGCTAGGGTTAGGGTTAGTTTTAGGGTAAGGGATGTGGTTGTAGCTTGGTTCAGAACTAGGGCGAGGGATAAAATTAGGTATAGGGCTACGTTAGGGTACAGGTTAGGATCAATGCTATGTTTATGCCTGGGATGAGGGCTAGTGTTTGTGTTAGGGTTATGGCAATATTAGGGTTAGGGCTAATATCATGTCTAGGTTTATGGTTAGGGATAGTTTTAAGGTAAGGTTTATGGTTATGTCTAGTGTCAGAGTTAGGTTTAGAGTAAGGTTCAGATTTAGAGCTAAGGGTATTAAAATGGTCAGGATCAGGTTTTGGGTTTGGGTAGGTTAAGGTTTAGGGTTAGGACTCAAATTAGCATTATGGTTAGAGTTAGGGTTAGGGTAATGGATAGGGTTAGGTTTATGCTTCAGGTTAGGTTTAGGTTTCAGATTAGGTTTAGGGTTATGAATAGGGTTAGGGTTAGGCCTATGGTTAGCATTAGGGTTATGGTTATCATTAGGGTAATTGATAGGGTTAGAGCTAGTGTTAGGGATAGAGTTATGCTTATGATTATGGCTAGATTTAGGGTTAGGGTTAAGGCTAGGGTTTGGGTGAGGTTAAGGGTATGCTATAGGGTTTGAGCTAGGTTGGTGCTAAGGCTAGGGTTAGGTTTAGGGTTAGGACTAGAGTTAAGTTTATGGTTAGGGTTAGGGTTAACATTATGGTTAGGTCTAGGGTTATCATTAGCTTTACGGTAATGGACAGGATTAGATGCCAGGTTAGGGTATTGGTTAGGTTTAGGACTAGGTTTAGTGTTAGATTTAGGATATGTTTAGGGTTTGAGCTGAGGTTAGGACTATGGCAAGGATTATGTTTAAAGTTATTTCTAGGGTTAGATTTATGGTTAGGGTTAGGGTAATGAGTGAGGTTATTGCTAGGGTTAGGGCTAGGTGTAGGATTAGGGCTTGGTTTATGTTAAGGGTTAGGGTTAGGTCTATGGCTCAGTTTGGTTTTAGTGCTAGAGCTAGGGTTAGGACTAGTGTTAGGATTAGCCTTAGGGTTAGGGCTAGGGTTAGGTTTAGGCTTAGGCTTATTATTAGGATTAGATTTAGAGTTATGATTAGATCTAGGGTTATGGCCAGGAATATGAATAGGGCTAGGGTTAGACCTATGGTTCAGGCTAGGATTAGGCTTCCTATAATATATAGGGTTAGAACTAGATATAGGGCTAGTGTGAGAGTTAGACGTAGTCTTTGGGCTAGGGTTATGGTTAGGGTTAAAGATAGGGCTAAATTAGGGCTAAGATTAGAGCTATGGTTAGTGTTAGGTTTAGGCCTAGGGTTAGGGTTAAGGTTATAATTAAGGCTATGTTTAGGGCTAGGATAAGGACTAGGGTTTGTGTTAGGGTTACAGCTAGGATTATGGCTAGGGCTAAAGTCAGGTCTAGGGTTATGGTTAGGGTTAGGTTTATGTCTAAGTCTAGTGTAAGGGTTAGGTATAGGGTAATAATCAGGTTTAGAGCTAGGGGAATTATTAATTTCAGGGTCAGTGTTGGGCTTTGGTTTAGGTTTGAGTTTAGGGTTAGGGCTCAAATTAGCATTAGGTTTAGCATTAGGGTAATGATAAGGTTAGGTTTAGGGTTCAGGTTAGGTTTAGGGTAATTGACATTTTGGGGGACAGTGATAAGGTTAGGGTTAGGCCTAGGGTTAGCATTAGGGTAAGGATAATGTTTAGGGTAATGGATATAGTTAGAGTGAAGGTTAGGGCTAGGTTATGATTAGGAATAAGTCTTGAGTTAGGGTTAGGGTGAGGGTTAGAACTATGGTTAGGTTTAGGGTAATGTTTAGCATAGGGCTAGGTTTTGAGCTATGGTTAGGGCTAGGCTGGGAGTTAGCTTCAGGGTTAGATCTAGTAACAGGGTTAGCATAGGTTTTGGGTTAGAGTTAGGGTAAGAGTTAAACCTAGGAATAGTGGTAGGGTAAGTATAAGGATATGTCTAGGTTTAGTGTTAGGGTTTGGTTTAAGTTAATGTTTAGGGTTAGGGCTATTTCTTGGTTTTAGTTTAGTCCTAGGGTTAGGTTTAGGGATAGTGTAAGTGTTAAGCTTAGGCTTAGGGTTAGGGTTAGATTTGGAGTTTGGGTTAGATCTAGGGTTAGAGCTGGGACTAAGGATAGGGCAAGGGCTAGGGACAGGGTTATGGTAAGGGATAGGGTTATGGTAAGGGATAGGGTTAGAACTAGGGATCGATATAGGGTGAGAGTTAGAGTGAGTCTCAGTTCTAGGTTTAGTGTTATGGTTAGAGACAGGGCTAAATTAGTGCTAGGATTAGGGCTAGGTTTATTGTTTGGCTTAAGACTAGAGTTAGGGTTAGGTTTAGGTTTAAGATTAGGGTAAGAAATGGCATTATAGCTAGGTATAGAGGTAGGGTGAGGGTTAGATATAGGTTTAGGAGTAGGGTTAGGGTTAGGGTCATGATTAAAGCTAGGCATAGGGCTAGGATGAGGGCTAGGGTTTGTTTTATGTTTAGGACTACGATTAGGGCTAGGGCTAATTTCATGTCCAGAATTATGGTTAAAAATAGTTTTAGGGTTGGGATTATGGCTATGTCTAAATTAAAGGTTAAGTGTAGAGTTAGGGTCAAGGTCAGGATTAGGGTTTGGGATAGGTTAAGGTTTAAAATTAGGGCTTGTATTAGTGTTAGTGTTAGGGTTAGGGTAATGATAGGTTAAGTTTAGGTTCAGGTTAGTTTCAGGGTAATAGATTGCGTTAAGATTAGGGATAGGTTTAGGTTCATGCCTAGGGTTAACATTAGGGTAATGGTTTTGGTTATGGTAATGGATAGAGTTCGATATCAGTTTAGGGCTAGGTTTATGGTTATGAATAGGGCTATGGTTAAAGCTAGGATTATGGCTAGGTTTTGGGTTAAGTTAGGGATAGGGATAGGGATAGGGCTAATGTAAGTTCTAGGTGAAGTTTAACGCTAGTTTTAGGGTTTTAGGGCTAGAGTTATTGTTAGGGTTAGGTTTAGGGTTAGGGTGATGTTTAGATCTAGTAGTGTTAGGGTGAGTGTCAGGTTCAGGTTCAGTTTAAGGGTTCGGCTTACAACTCATATTAGGGTTAATGTTAGGGCTAGGTTTAAGGTTAGGCTTTGGTTTAGGTTAAGGGTTAGTGTTATAGCTATAGCTCAGTTTTGTTTTAGGGCTAGGGTTAGGGTTAGGGCTAGTTTTAGGATTAGTGTTATGGTTTGGGCTAGTGTTAGGGTTTGGCTTAGTCTTCAGGTTAGGGCTCAATTTAGAGTTAGGATTTGTCTAAAGTTAGTGCTAGGGCCAAGGATAGGGCAAGGGTTAGGGCTAGGTTTAGGGTTACGGTAAGCCTTAGAACAAGTGAAAGGTCTAATGTGAGAGTTAGAGTTAGTCTTAGGACTAGGGTTAGGGATAGGGCTAAATTATGGCTAAGATTGGGGCTAGGGTTAGTGTCAGGGTTAGGCCTAGAGTTTGGGTTAGGGTTGTAATTAAGGATATGTTTAGGGCTAGGATAAGGGCTAGGGTTTGTGTCATGGTTAGGGCTGGAATTATGGCTAGGGCTAATGTCAGGTCTAGGGTTACTGTTAGGGATAGTTTTACAGAAAGGTTTATGGCTTGGTCTATAGTAAGGTTTAGGTAGAGGGTAAGAGTCAGGTTTAGAGCTAGGGGAATTATTAGGATCAGGGTCAGTGTTAGGGCTTAATTTAGGTTTGAGTTTAGGTTTACAGCTTGAATTAGGGTTAGGTTTAGGGTAAAGATAGGGTTAGGTTTAGGGTACAGTTTAGGTTTAGGGTAATTGAAATTTTTGTGGATAGTGATAGGGTTAGGTTTAGTCTTAGGGTTAGCATTAGGATAAGGGTTATGTTTAGGGTAATGGATACAGTTATATTAAGTTTAGGTCTAGGGTTATGGTTAGGATCAGGTCTTGGGTTAGGGTTAGGGTGAGGGTTAGGATTAATATGAGTTTTATGGCTCAGATGAGGGTTTGTGTTAGGGCTAGGACTGGGATTAAGGCTAGGTCTAATGTCTGGTTTAGCATTACAGTTAACGGTGGTTGTAGGGTTTGGTTATGAACAGGTCTACTGTGAGGGTTAGGTTTAGGGTAAATGTCAGGTTTAGAGTTAGGTGTGTTATTACGGTCAGGGTCAGGATTAAGGATTGGTTTCCATTAGGGTTTAGAGTTAAGACTTTAATTAGCATTAGGTTCAGAGTAATGGATATGGTTATGTTTAGGGTTCAGGACAGGTTTAAGGTTACAAATAGCCTTAGGGATAGCTATACAGTTAGGTTTAGTCCTATTGTTAGCATTTGTTTAGGCTTAAGTTTAGGGTAAAAGATAGGATTACAGCTAGGTTTAGGGCTATGTTTATGGTTAGGATTAGGGCTAGTGTTAGGGTTAGGGTTAGGGTTATGTTTAGGCCTAGGGTTAGGGATAGGTTTAGGGTAAGTGTTATGGTTGGAGCTAGATTTAGGGCTAGGGAGACGGTTAGGGTTAGAGCAGGTTTAGGGTAAATGATAGGGTTAGGGCTACGTTTAGCATTAGGGTTAGGGTTAGGGTTATGGTAATGGATACAGTTAGATCAATGCTTTGGCCAATGGTTACAGTTAAAATTCAGGTTAAATTTAGGGTTAGGGATAGGGCTATGTTAATGTTTAGGGTTAGGATTAGGGCTCAGTTTTGAGGAAGAATTAGAGATAGAGTTACTTTATTCAAATTTCTTTGATACAATCCAGGATTCATCTTTAAATAACCTTACTCTGTTTCCCAGATTTAGTCCTTTTGGTTCAACTGTTTTGTGTCTGAAACAGTTAATGTTTTCATTTTACTTCATTTTGACCTATACGAGTAAATGTAAATGGACCTGGAAATCAAACAGAGTTTATGCTAGCTGCTTGAAACTGCACACACACCCTCAATTCTTTGTGGGGTGGCACTCTGGTATGTTCCTTGTGAGTGTAGGCCTAAGCTGAAGCATGCAAAGACAACTTTATCTGAGAGCCCTTTAGGAGAAAGCCAGGAATATGCATGCACTAAAATTCCCCCCATAATTATCTTGTCAGATTTGTTTGATACTGAGTAGGATTCATTATTTAGCTTTCCCCACAAAGCTCTCCAAGTGTGGGACTTCTAGGATCAATGGTTCTCTAATCAGGTTGGGGTTAGTGTTAGGTTTAGGGTTAGGGCTAGGTTTAGATGTAGTGTTAGGGTGAGAGTAAGTTTTGTACAAATTACTTTGATACTTGGAAGGAGTCATCATTTACCTACCCTTAATATGTTCCTCAGGTTTGGGCCTTCTCATTTCAATGGTTTGCTAACAGGGACACTCTGTATTTTAAGTTTTCACTTCATATTGACCTATATAGGTAAATGAAAATGGAGGTTGAAATCAAACCGAATTGGTGCTAGCTGCTTGAAACTTCAAACACTGAATCAGTTCTCTGTGGGAACTCTCTGGTTCTTTGTGAAAGTAGCCCTATGATGAAGATGGCAAAAACGACTTTATCTGAAAGCCCTTTAGCAGAAAACAGAGAAATATGCATGAACTGAAATACCACCTCAATTATTTGGTCATATTTCTTTGATACTGCATAGGATTCATCTGATAGCTTAGCCCCCTAGGCTTCCCATGTTTGGGACTTCTAGGATCATCAGTTTTTCAATCAGGTTAGGGTTTGTGTTAAGGATAGTGTTAGGGCTAGTGTTAAAGGCTAGTGTTAAAGATTTGAGGTACTTTTTTTAAAAAATTCTTTGATACTGGGCAGGATTCATTATTTTCTTACTATACTCCACCTGTTTGGGCCTCCTAGGTTCAATGGTTCACTGTAAGGAACAGTTTGTATTTTAAAGTTTTAGTTCATTTTGTCCTATACAGGTAAATGGAAATGGAGTTTAAAATCAAACAGCATTGGTGCTAGCTGCTTGAAACTTCACACTCCATCAATTCTCTGTGAGCAATCTCTGGTTTGTTCTTGTGACAGTAGGCCTAAGCTGAAGCATGTAAAAACAACTTTATCCAAGAGCCCTTTAGGAAACAGGGAAATATGCATGTACTGATATACTCCATCAATTTTTTGGACAGATTTCTTTGATACTGCACAGCATTCATCCGTTAGCTTTCCCCATTAGGCTGCCCAAGTTTGGAAATTCTACGGTCAAAGGTTTCATAAAAATGTTAGGGTTAGGGGAAGAGCTATGGTTAGAGCTAGTGTTAGGGTTATAGTTAGTTTTATTCAAAATTCTTTGATACTTGGCAGGATTTATCTTTTAGCTAGATTTACTCTGTTCTCCAGATTTAGGCCTTCTCCTTTCACAGGTTCGCTGTCAGAAACATTTTGTATTTTAAGATTACACTTCATTTTGACCTATACGGGAAAGTTAATGGAGTTGAAAATCAAATAGGGTTTGTGCTAGCTTATTGAAACTTCACACACTCCATCAGTTCTCTCTAGGGACTCTGGTATGTTCCTTGTAAAAGTAGGCCTATGCTTAAGCATGCAAAAACAACTTAATCTGAGAGCCCTTTAGGAGAAAACAGGAAAATATGCATGTATTGAAATACCTCCCATAATTATTTGGTCAGTTTTGTTTGATGTTGGATAGAATTCATCACTTAGCTTGCCCCATAAGGCTCCCCAAGTGCAGGAAGTCTAGGATCAATGGTTCTCTAATCAGGTTAGGGTTAATGTTAGGTTTAGTGTTATGTCTAGGGCTAGGGTTAGAGGTAATGTTAGGGTGAGAGTTAGTTTTTTTCAAATTTCTTTAATACTGGGCAGGAGTCATCTTTTATCTAGCCTTAGTATGTTCTTCTCAATTCAATGGTTCACTATCATGAACACTTTGTATTTTAAGGTTTCACTTCATTTTGACACCTATGGGTAAATGGAAATGGAGGTGGAAATCAAACAGGCATACCTTCCCCTAAACCTAACCCTAAACCTAACCATAAACATAGCCCTAATCCTAGGCCTAAGGCTAATACTAACCCTAGACCTATTCCTAGCCCAAATTTAGCCCTAACCCTAACCCAAACTCTAGCCATAAAACTAAGTCTAACTCTTGCCATAACCCTAACCCTAACCCTAACCCTAACCCTAAACCTAACCCTAACCTTAACCTAACCGTAACAATAACACTAACCCTAACCCTAACCCTAAACCTAACCCTAATCCGAACTGTAACCCTAACCCTAATACTAAACCTAACTGTAACACAAACCCTAACACTAAGCCTAAAACACACCCTAACCTAAATCTAACATTCACACTAACCCTAACCCTAACCGTAATCCAAACTTTAAACCTAAACTTAAACCTAACCCTAAACAATACCCTAAACCTAACCCGATTCCTAACCCTAAAACTAACACTAATCCTTCCCATAACACTAACACTAACCCTATCACTAACCCTAAACCTAACCCTAACCCAAATTATAACACTAAACATCACCCTAACCCTAACACTAATGCTAACCCTAACACTAACCTTAAAACTAAACCTATTTTTAACACTAAGGCTAAACTTAAACCTACTACTAACACTAAACCCAACCCAAATTCTAACCCTAACCCAAGCCATAACCCTAACCCTAAACTAACCCTTACACAAAACCTAACCTTAATCTTAATCCTAACAATAACCCTAACCCTAACCCTAACTCTAACCCAAAACCTAACCCTAACCCTAAGGCTAATAGTAACCCTAAACCTCACCCTATCCCTAACCCTAACCCTAATACTAACACTAAATCTAACACCAGACCTAAACCAAACATTAATCGTAAACCTAACTCTAACCGTAACACTAAACCAAACCCTAAAATTAACCCTAACACTAACCCTAACCCTAACACATATTCTAACCATAATATTAACCATAACACTAACCCTAAACTTAATAAAAACCCTAACTTTAACCCTAATCCAAACACTAACCCTAAACCTATCCCTAACCCTAACACTATTCCTAATCCTAATCCTAAACATAAACCTAATAGTAACACTAAGTCTACCCCTAAATTTAACACTAACCCTAACACTAACCCTAAACTACCCGAACATGAACCCTATTCCTAACTCTAAACCTAACCCTAAATATAGCCCTAAACCTAAAAGTAAACCTAACACTAACCCTAACTCTAACACAAAACCTTACCCTAAATCTAACCCTAACACAATCACTAACCCTAAACCTAACTCTAAGACTAACTCTAAACCTAACCATAACCGTAACAATAAAACCTAATCCTAACCATAACCCTAAGCCTAACGTAAATGTAAACCTAAACCAAAACCTAACCCCAACCCTACCCCTAACACTAACAATAATGCTAAACCTAACCCTAATCCTAACAATAACCCTTACCCCAACCCCAACCCTATCACTAACCCTAACCCAAACTCTAACCCTAAACCTAACACTAAACCTAAACTTAACCCTAACCCAAACCCTAAACTAAGCCTAAACCTAACCCTAAGCCTCACTCTAACCCTAATACTAACCATAACCATAACACTTACCCTATCCCTAAACCTAACACAAACCCTAACCCTAAACCTTACCCTAACACAAACCATACCTTCACCCTAACACTAACACTAACACTAACCCTAACCCTAACTCTAAAACTGACCCTAATCCTAACCCGAACAATAACCCAAACCCTAACCCTAAAATTTACTCTAAACATAACCCTAACCCTAAACATAACACAAACAGTAACCATAACATTAACCCTATCCGTAAAACTAACCCTACCCCTAACCCTATCCCTAACCCTAAAACTAACCCTAAACCTATACCTAACCTTAATGACATCCCTAACCCTAACCCAAACACTAACACCAAATGTAACCTTAAACCTAACCCTAACCCTAACACTAATGCTAACACAAACCCTAACCCTAACCCTAACACTAACCCTTAAACTAACCCTAAACCTAACACTAACCCTAACCCTAACCATTTCACGAACCATAAATCTTACCCTAACACTAAACCTAACAGTATCTGTAACCCTAACCCTAACACTAAACCTAAACCTAAACCTAATCCTATCCCTAACACTAACCCTAACCCTAACCCTAATTTTAACATAACCTAACATTAATCCTAACCTCAACCCTCACATGAAACCTAACGCTAACCCTAACTCTAAACTAAACCTAACTCTAACCCAAACCCTAACACTAAACCTAACCCTAACATTATACCTAACCCTAACACTAACCCTAACTTTAACCCTAACAATACCCTAACAGTAACCCTAACCCTAAACCTAATCCTAACTGTAATCATAACCATAATCCTAACACTGACACTAAAATTAAAACTCACCCTTACCCTAACCCTAACACTATGCCAAAAACTAACACTAACCCTTACCCAGACACTATTCCTAACACTAACCCAACCCATCACTCTAACCATAACCCTCACCATAACCCTCAACATAACCCTAAAACAAATCCTAATACTAAACCTAACATAAACCCTAACACTAACCCTAGCACTAACCCTATACCTAAGCCTAACTCTGACACTAAACCTAACCCTAACTCTAAAAATAACCCTAACACTAACACTAACCCTAACACTAACACTAACCATGAACCTAAATGTAAACCTAATCCTAACCCTATCACTAATCCTAACCCTAACCTAACTGTAAACCTAATCCATACATAAACCTAACCCTAACCCTAACACTAACACTAACACTAAATCTAACTCTAACCCTAACACTATTTGTAACCCTAAGCTTAATCCTAACTCTAATTTAACACTAACCCTAACACTAAACCTAACACTAACACTAACCCTAAACCTAACCTTTACCCTAACACTAACCTCAACACTAACCTTAACCCTAACAATAACTCTAAACCTGACACTAACTCTAACTCTAATACTAACCATAATGCTAACCCTAAACCTAACCCTAACACAAAACCTAAACCCTACCCTAACCCTAACACTAATCCTAAACCTAACCCTAACTCTAACACTAACCCTTACAATAAAAGTAAACCTAACCATAACACTAATCCTAACCTTAACCCTAAATGTAACACTAACCATAACCTTAACCCTAACCCTAAAACAAACTCTAAACTTATTTCTAACTCTAACACTATTTATACCCTAAATCTAACCCTAACCCTAACACTAACCCTAACCCTAAACCTAACATGAATCCTAACTCTAACTCTAACACTAATGATAACCATAACCCTAACATTAATGCTATCACTAACCCTAAAATTAACCTTAACCCTATTGCTAAACCTAACCCTAACCCTGCCGTGACCCAAAACCTTATCCTAAACCAAACCCTAAACATACACCTAGCCCTAACAAAATGCTAATTCTAGTCCTAACCCTAACCCGAAAAATAACCCTGACCCTGACTCTTACTCTAACATTGACCTTTGCTTTAAACATCATCATCACCGTAAACCTCAACCTAACACTAGATGTAGCCCTAACCCTAACCCTATAACTAGCGCTAATCATAACCCTACTTCATACATTAGCCATAGCCTTAACCCTAGCCCTAACCTAATGCAAAACCTATCTTTAAACCGAGTAGTAAACCTAGCTTTAACCCTAAACTTAAACCTAAGCCTAACCCAAAACTAGCCCTAATCCTATACAAAACCCTAGCCCTAACCTTAGGTCTAAACCTATCATTACACTAACAATAACCCTAACTCTTAAGCTAACCCTAGGCCTAACCCTAACCCTATCCATTACACTAAACCGAATCTAAAACCTAAAATTAATGCTGTCATTACCCTAAACAGAAACCCTAACCTAACTCAAACCCTTAACCTGACTTTGACCCTAAATATAACCCTAGATATAAACCTGAATCTTAACCTAAACCTAATCCTTACACTGGATGAAGCCATAAACCTGACACTAAATCTAGCCCTAACTATAACCCTAGACCTGACATTAACCCTAGCCATAATACTATTTCTAACCCTAACACAAACCCTAAACCTCATCCTAGCCATAAACCTAGCCTTAATCATAACCCTAACCCTAACTCTAGCCCTAACCCTAATACTAAACCTTGCCATAGCCCTAAACCTAACCAAAAGCACATCCCTTAACCTAATCGTAAGCCTAACTCTAAACCTCACCCTTTTCATCACAATTGCCCTATACTTAGCCCTAGCTTTAACACTAGATTGAAACCTAACTTTAAATCTCACCCTAAGTCAATGCCTAAGCCTAAAACTAGCCCAAACCCTGATGGTATTTCTAAAACTATCCCTAACCCTAACCCTAGCCATAATTTAGCCATATCCCTAAGCCTAACTCTAACCCTAGCCCTAAGAATAACTCTAACTCTCACACTGGCCCTATCACTTTCTAATCCTAGCCCTTCCCATAAACCTAACCCTATCCCAAATTCTAGTCCTAACCCTTGCCCTATCCTTAGCCCTAGCACTAACCTTAGATAAAAACCTAATTCTAAATTTAACCCTAAACTGAAGACTAAACCTAAATCTAAGACTAGCTCTAACCCTAACAGTAATCCTAAAAATTTCACTAACCCTAATCCTAGCCTTAAAACCAAACTGAGCCAAAGCTCTAACCATAACCCTTAACCTAAACCAACCCCTAACCCTACACCTAGCCCTAGCCCCAGCCCTAATTCGAGTTTTAAACCAAACCCTAAAACTAACCCTGACCCTTACTCTGACCATAACACTAACCCGAGGTCTAAACATCACCCTAAACCTAAACCTAAACCTAACAGTAAACCTAGCCCTAAAACACTAAAGTTAGCCATAAGCATAACCCTAGTACTTACATTAGCCATAAACCTAACCCTAGCACTAAAATAACCCAAAACCTAGCTAATCATAACCATAACCCTAGCCGTAAACTGATTTCTAACTCTATCCATTACCATTACCATAACCATAACACTAACCCTAATGTTAATTCTAGCCCTAACTTTAAATCTTAACCTATCCCAAACCCTAACCCAGAACTTGACCTTAATAATACCCCTAGCTCTAAACCTAATGCTAACCCTAAACTTAACCCTTACACTATATGTACCCATAATCCTTATCCTAAAAATATATTTAACCATAATTCTGGACCTGAAATTAGCCCTAGCACTAATCCTAGCCCTAACCCTAAAAGATCCCTAGACCTCATCCTAGCCCTAAACCTAGGCTTAATCATAACCCTACCCCTAACCACAGCCCTAAACCTAATTATGACCCTCACCCTACCTCTAAACCTAGCTATAAAGCCATCCATTACCACAAACCTAGAGCTAAGGTTAGGACTAGGGTTAGAGTTAGGTTTATGGTTAAAGCTCGTGTTAGGGCTTGGATTAGGGCTAATTTTGTATTAGGTTTAGGGCTAGTGTTATGGTTATGGCTATTGTAAGAAATAAGGTTATGATTAAGGTTAGTTTTAGTGTTAAGTTTAGGACTAGGCCTACTGTTAGGGTTAGATTTAATGTTAGGGTGATATTTAGAGCTAGGATTAGTGTTTGGATATGAGTCAGGGTCATGGTTAGGTTTAGGGTTAGGGTTAGGTTTCAAATTAGGGCTAGGGTTAGGGCTGGTGTAGGGTTAGGGTTTGGCCTAGGGTAAGGGTTAGTGTTAGGGGTATGGCTCAGTTTTGTTTTAGGGCTAGGGCTAGGGTTAGGGCTAATTTTAGGAATAGCATTAGGGTTAGAGCTAATTTTAGGGTTAGGCTGAGGCCTCAGGTTAGGGTTAGTTTTAGAGATAGGTTAGTACTAGGGCTAAGGATTATGACTAGGGTTAGGGCTTGCGTTAGGGTTACGGTAAGGTATATGGTTAGAATAGGGATAGGTCTTGTGTGAGAATTATACATAGTCTTAATTGCAGGGTAAGAGTTAGGGTTAGGAATAGGGATATATTAGGGCTAGCATTAGGGCTATGTTTAATATTAGGGTTAGGGCTAGAGTTAGGGTTATGATTAGGGCTAGGGTTAGGGTTAGGGTTAGTGTAAGGGTTAGGGTTTAAGATATGGTTAGGGATAGGGGGAGTGTTAGGTTTAGTGTTAGGTCTAGGTTAGGGTTATGGTTATGATTAGTTTTAGGGTTATGATTAGGGCTTGGGTTTTTATTAGGGTTAGGGCTAGTTTTAGTGTAATGTATTGGATTAGATGTAAGATTAGATTTAGGGTTAAGTTTAGGTTATGGTTAAATTTAGGTTCAGGGATAGGTTTAGTTTTTATTTATGGTAAGGTTTAGGGTTAAGTTTATGGCAAGGGTTAGGTTTAGAGTTAAGTTGAGGGTTAGGATTAAGATTTGGATTATGGATAGGGTTAGGTTTAGGGCTAGGGTTATTATTAGGGTTAGGTTTAGGGTTAGGGTAATGTTAGGTTTAGAGCTAGGGTTAGTTGTAGGGTTAAGTTCAGGATTAGGGCTAGGGTTAAGTTTATGTTTACGTATAGGGCTAGGGTTATGTTTAGGCTAAGGGTTAGGCTTTGAGCTAGGGTTATGTCTAAGGCAAGGGTTAGGGTTCGGGCTACATTTAGGATTCTGGTTATTTTTAGGGTAGGATTAGGCCTCAGAATAGTGCTAGGTTTTGTGTTAGGTTTAGGCCCAAGGTTAAGGCTATGTATAATATAAGATCTAGGATTCTGATTAGAGCTAGTTTTAAGGTTAGGGTTACAGATATGTCTAGTGTTAGTTTTAGGTTTTGGGTTAGGTTCAGGTTTAGAGCTAGGTTTAGTGTTAGTGTTAGGGTCAGTGTTCAGGTTAGAGTTAGGTTTAGGGTGAAAGCCAGAATTAGGACTAGGTTTAGGTCTAGAGATAGGGATAGTGTTCACATTAGGATAAGGAGTATTTTAGAGCTAGGGCTCAGGTTTCTTTAGGTCTAGGTCAAGAATTTTGGCTATATTGAGGATTAGGATTAGGTCTAGGGCTAGGGTTAGGCTTAAGTTTAGGTATAAGTTTACTGGTAGAGCTAGTTTTAGGGTATGGTTTAGGGTTAGGGTCAGATTTAGTCTGAGCATCTGTGTTAGGGTAATGATTTGAGTTAGGGTTAGAGCTAGAATGAGGGCTAGGGTTAGGATTAGTAATAAGGTTAGGGTTTGGATTAGGCTATGGATTAGGATTAGGACTAATGTTAGCATTATGGATAGGGTTTGGATTACGGTAAGTGATAGAGTTAGAGCTAGGGTTAGGGCTAGGATTAGAGTTAGGGTTAGGGCTGGGATAGGTTTAGGTTTAGGTTTACATCTAGGGTTAGGACTCAGGTTAGGGCTAGTTTTTCTGTTAGGTTTAGGGAGTATCAAAGAAATCTGACCAAATAATTTGGGGAGGTAGTTCAGTACATGTATATTTCCCTGTTATCTCCAACAGTGCTTTTGGATAAAGATGTTTTTGCATGCTTCAGCTTTGGGAAACATTCACAAGGAAGAAACCAGAGTGCCCACATAGAACTGATTAGATGTGTGCAGTTTTAAGCAGCAAGCACCAACCCTGTTTGATTTCAAGTTCCATTTCCATTTACCTGTGTAGGTAAAAATGAAGGAAACCTTAAAATACAAACTGTTCCTGACACCAAACCATTGAAGGGATAAAGTCCAAACCTGGGGAAAATAGTAAGACTAGGTAAAAGACAAATTATGCCAAGTATCAAATGAATTTGAACAAAACTCACTCTAACACTATATCTAACCCAACCCTAAACTAATTCTAACCTGTTTAGAGTACCTATGATCATAGAAGTCACAAACTTGGGGAGCCTAAAGGCACAACTTAACAGATGAATATTCTGCAGTATCAAAGAAATTTGATGAAAATTGGGGGAGGTATTTTAGTACATTGATATTTTCCTGTTTTTTTTTTCTTAAAGTGCTCATGGATAAATTGTTTTTCATGCTTCAGCTTAAGGTACGTTCACAAAGAAAAAGCAAAGAGTGCCCACAGAGGGCTGATTGAGTGTGTGAAGTTTCATGTAGCTAGCAACAACACTGTTTGATTTCCAGCTCCATTGCATTCACACCTATAGGCCCTAAGTAAGTGAAACCTAAAAATTCAAACTGTTCCTGACACTGAACCATTGAACCTTGAAGGCCCAAACTTGGGGAGCCTACTAAGGCTAGGTCAAGGATGAATCCTGTACAGTATCAAATTAATCCAACCAAAAAAATTTGAAGCTCTTTCATTACATGGGTATTCTGCTTGCTCCTAATGCACCCAGAGATAAAGCCGTTACTTTCTACTTCATCTTAGTTCTACTTCCATGGCAAACACCAGATTATGCTCACTGAAAATCGATAGAGTGTGTGAAAACTCAAGCAGCTAGCCCAAACCCTGTTTGATTTCCAGCTTTTTTTCATTCACCTCTACATGGAAAAAGGAAGAGTAACATGAAAATTGAAACTGTTCCTGAAAGCAAACCCTTTATGTAGGAGGCCCAAACATTTGGAGTATAGTCAAAATAGGAAAAAGATGAATCCTGCACAGTATCATAGAAATTTGAAAACAAAAGTAATCCTTATCTTAACACTAGGTCTAATCCTAGTCCTAACACTAACCCTAACACTAACTTTAACCTGTTTAGAGTCCGTTTGATCCTAGAAGTCCCACACTTGGGGAGCCAAGTTGGGTAAGTTAACAGATGAATCTTTCACAATATCAAAGAAGTCTGACCAAATAATTGGGGAAGTAGTTTAGTACATGCATATTTCCCTATTTTCTCCTAAAGTGCTCTCACATAACATTGATTTGCAAGCTTCAACTTAGGCCTACTTTCACAAGGAATAAACCAGAGAATGCCCATAGAATACTGATTGAGTATGTGAGGTTTGAAGTAGGTAGCAACAACCCTGTTGGATTTCCAGCTCCATTTCCATTTACACGCATAGGTCAAAATGAAATTAAAACTTAAAATACAAACTGTTCAGGAGAGCAAACCCTTGACATAAGAGGTCCAAACCTAAAATATAGTAAGGCTAGGTCAAAGTTGAATCCTGCCCAGTATCAAAGAAATTTGAACAAAACTAAATCTAACAAAATATTAGTTGTAAATCTAGCCCTAAACTAATGAAAAATCGAACCTAACCTGTTGAGAAAACCATTGATCAGAGTAGTCCCCAAATAAAGGAGTCCAGTGGGGCAAACTAACAGATGAATCTTGTGCAGTATCAAAGAAATCTGACCAAATAATTGGGGGAGGTATTTCAGTACGTGCATATTTCCCTGTTTTCTCCTAATGTGCTCTTGGATAAATTATTTTTTTCATGCTTCAGTTTAAGGTTCTTGCACAAGGAACAACCAGAGACTGCCCACAGAGAGCTGATTGAGTGTGTGAAGGTTCAAGCAGTTAGTAGAAGCTCTGTTTGATTTCCAGCTCCATTTTCATTCACGTCTATAGGCCATAATAAAGTGAAATCTAAAAATTCAAACTGTTCCTGACAATGAACTGGCAAACCTTGAAACTCAAACTTGGAAATCCTACTAAGACTAGAAAAAGGATTAATCCTGTACAATATCAAATAATCCATGCAAAAAAAAATTAAAGCTTGCTCCTAAAATGCTCACAGATAAAGCTGTTTCTTTCAAATTCAGCTTTGGGCTACTTCCACAAGAAAAAAAGGAGAGAATGTGCCCTGAGAACTGGTTGAGTGTGTGAAGTTTCAAGCAGCTAGCACAAACCTTCTTTGAGTCCAGCTCCATTTCCATTCACCACTATAGGGCAAAATGAGGTGAAAGATGAAAATTAAAACTACTCCTGAGAGGAAACCTTTTTACTAGGAGGCCCAAATATGGGGAGCATACTAAGAAGAGAAAAAAGATAAATCCTGCTCAGTATTCATAAAGTTGAAAAAATCTAACACTAACCCTAACACTAGTTCTAACCCTAACTCTAACCATAACCCTAAGCCTAACCTGTAAATAGAACCTTGGATCATAAAAGTTTTAAACTTGGGGAGACTAGTGGGGCAAGCTTACACATAAATCCTGCACAGTATCAAAGAAATCTGACCAAATAATTGGGGGAGGTATTTCAGTACATGCATATTGCCCTGTTTTCTCCTAAAGTGCTCTTGGATTAGTTTTGCATGCTTCAGCTTATCACTACTTTTACAAGGAAGAAACCAGAGAGTACCCACAGAAAACTGATTGAGTATGTGAAGTTTCAACCAGCTGGCACCAACCCTCTGATTTCCAACTCCATTCTCATTTACCTATATAAATCAAAATGAAGTGAGACATTAAAAACAAACTATTTCCAACAGCGAACCATTGAACCGAGAAGGCCCCAAACTGGGGCACATAGTAAGGCTAGGTAAAAGATAAATCTTCCCAGTATCAAAGAAATTTGAACAAAACAAACTCTAACCCTAACACTACCTCTAAAGCTAGTCCTAACCCTAACCATAACACTAGCCCTTACCTGTTTAGAGAACCATTGATCCTAGAAGTGCCAACCTTGGGGAGCCTAGTGGTGCAAGCTAAAAGATGAATACTGTGCAGTATCAAAGAAATCTGATCAAATTTTTGGGAGACTTATTTCAGTACATACGTTTCTCTGTTTTCTCCTTAAGGGCTCTCGGATACTGTTTCTTTTGCATGCTTCATCTTTGGCCTACCTTCAAAAGAAAGAAACTAGACAGTGCCCACTGAGAACTAATTGTGTGAAGTTTCAAGCACCTCTGGCGAACCCTGTTTGATTTCCAGCTCAATTTTCATTCACATCAATAAGCCATAATGAAGGGAAACCAAAAATACAAACTGTTCCTGACAGCGAACCATTGAACCGATAAGGCCAAAACCTGTGGAGCATAGTAAAGTTAAGTAAAAGATGAATCCTTCCCAGTATCATATAAATTTGAAGAAATCTATGGCCACATGGGTGCTCTCGGCGCAGATGGAAGGCTGAGCTGTGAAGTTTCTCTGGGCACTGACAGCAGTCTCAGACACACAGGTGCTCTCTGGACAAATGCAAGGCAGCACAGAACACAGAGGCTTTGCTTGCAGGTCACCAGACCGAACTCTGGACACAGCACAAGGTCACTCCAGAACCACCCACTTCACCAAACACCATACATGGGTAATAGATGGAATCCATCTTGCAAAACCTTCCATGCCATCTATCAGAGGGCGTGGCTAACAGCTGGGTTCTGTAGCTTATCAGGTAACCGGTTTCCAACTCTCCTACCTCCAGCTGTGATAACTCAAGATTTTTCACACAAGCTTTTGGGGGGTGTAGCTATCCATGAGAAACAGCAACTGTACAGGCACCTGGTTTCCAATTCAGAGACTAAGAGTAGGGAGGCTCCAGGTAGAAGCTCAAGCCCTCTCACCCTGGCCACCTCCACCAACCTGAGAACAGAGACTCAAGCTAGGAATAGAAAACTCCACCTATGCAAGAAAAGAAAACAGAGTTCTGAGCGCCTTTTTTTCTATCTTACTTTTCTTTTCTTGCTCTTCTCATCCATTCTCCTCTAACCTTCCCCTCAACATATGTGAAACCAAGAACTCTCCATGAAATTGAACTTTAAGAACTGAATCACTAAAATTGTATAATTTAGAGGAATTGCATAGGCCCCACCTCATCACCTCTTTATTTGCTCTTATTTTCTTTCTCCCTCTCTTTCTTTCTTTCCTTGTTATTTTTCTTCTTTTTTCTTTCTCCCTCTATCCCACTTTCAGCCTCCTAACTTTTACTATTTATACATAGGGTAATTATATGAATACAGATAAGGAGTTTGAATTTATACCTTCTTCCATAAATTCCCCCTGCCTTTTCATTAGAGTTCTCCTCCCAAGTTGCTAAGTTAGATTAATCACATACCCTCATTCCTTTCCCCCTTAACATAGCATCCTACCCCTGACCCTCAGTTCTCTATACACCACCAGAAATGGTATGTCTTTTATGAAACTAATGAATAAATAATAAATAATAATTGAAGCCAACATCTGTAGACACAGAGTCTAAATATAAATGTATTTAAAATGCTTAGGTTTAGGCTTCGAGTTAGGGTTAGATTTAGAGTTAGGTTTTGATCTATGGTTAGGGCTAGGGCTAAGGGTAGGGCAAGGGTTAGGACTAATGTTTGGGTAGCTTTAGGATTATGGTAAGGAATAGGGTTAGAACTAGTGATAGGGCTGGTGTGAGAGTTAGAGTTAGTCTTAGAGCTAGGATTAGGGTTAGGGTTAGGGATAGGGCTAAATTAGGGCTAGTGTTAGTGTTAGGTTTAGGCCTTTGGTTAGGGTTGGAGTTAGGATTACATTTAGGGTAAGGTATTGCGTTATATCTAGTTTGAGGGCTAGGGCTAGGGTTAGGTTCAGGGTTATGATTAAAGCTAGGTTTAGGGCCAGGATGAGGGCTAATGTTTGTGTTAGGGTTAGGGCTACTATTAGGGCTAGGGCTAATGGGTTACAGTTAGGGATAGATTTAGTGTTAGGTTAGGTGTATACTAAGTGTCAGATTTAGAATTAGGGTTATTATTAGGGTCAGGATCAAGGTGAGGGTTTGGGTTAGGTTAGGGTTTAGGTTTAGGGCTTGAATTAACATTAGGGATTCGAGTTAAGGTAATGAAAGGGTTAGGTTTAGGGTTTAAGTGTGGTTTAGTGTAATGGATAGAGTTATGGTTAGGCCTAGGGTTAGCATAAGGGTTATCATTAGGGTAATGGATAGGGTTATACCTATGATTAGGGGTAGGGTTATGTATAGGTTTAGGGCTTTTGTTTGTGTTAGGTTAGGGTTTAGGTGTAGTTTAGTGTAATGGATAAGGTTAGGGTTAGTCCTAGGCTTAGCATAATGAGTTATCATTAGGGAAATGGATAGGGTTAGACCTAAGATTAGGGTAGGGTTATTATAGGATTAGGGCTTTTCTTGGGTTAGGGTTAGATTTACGTTTAGGGTTAAAGCTAGGTTTAGTGGCTGAGGATGTGGCTAAAGAAGTATCATGCTCACCTGGCATGTGCAGGGCACTGGGTTCGATCCTCAGCACCACATATGAATAAAATAAAGATGTTGTGTCCACCGAAAACTAAAAAATACATATTAAAAAACTAGGTTTAGGACTTGCATTGAGACTAGGTTTTGTATTAGGTTAGGGCTAGGTTTAAGGCTACAGCTAATGTACAAAGTAGCATTATGATTAGAGCTAGTGATAGGGTCAGGGATAGGGCTAGTGTTAGGGTTAAATTTAGGGTTATGATGATGTTTAGAGCTAGGTTTAATGTTAGGGTCAGAGTCAGAGTCCAGATCAGTTTTCAGGTTAGGGTTGAAACTAGAATTAGATATAGGATATGGGCTAGGTGTAGGGTTAGAGTTATGATTCGGTTTTGTTTTAGGACTAGGGGTAGAGTTAGGACTAGTTTTAGAATTAGGGCTAGTGTTAGTGTGAGGTTTAGTCTTAGGTTTAGGGTTAGATTTAGAGTTAGGTTTAGATCTAGGCTTTGAGCTAGGGGTAAGGATAGGGCTAGGATTAGGGCTAAGTTTAGGGCTAAGTATAGGGTGATGGTAAGGGATAGGGTTAGATCTAGGTATAAGGCTAGGGAGAGAGTTTGAGTTAGTCTTGGGGCTAGGGTTAGGGTTGGGTTAGGGATAGGGCTAAATTAGGGCTGGGATTAAGAATAGGGTTAATGGTAGGGTTAGGCCTAGGTTGAGGGCTAGGGTTCTTGTTAGGGTTAGGGTTAGGTTTAGGTTAAAGGATGGGATTATATCTACTTTTAGCACTAGGGTGAGGATTAGAATTAGGGTTTGGTTATGGTTACATTTATGATTAAGACGAGGTTTATAGCTAGAATGTGGGATAAGGTTTGTGTTAGGATTAGGACTAGGATTAGAGTGAGGGCTAATGTCAGGTCTAGGGTTACAGTTAGGGAGAGTTTTAGGGTTAGGTTATAGCTAGGTCTATTGTAAGGGTCAGGTTTCTTTTTAGAGTCAGGTTTAGAGCTATGGGTATTATTGGGGTAAGGGTCAGGTTTAGGGTTTTTATTAGATTAAAGTTTAGGGTTAATACTCGAGTTATCATTACAGTTATGGATAGGTTAATGATAGTTTTAGGTTTAGAGTTGAGGTTAGGTGTAGGGTAATGGATAGGGTTAGGGTTAAGTATAGGATTAGGGTTCGGCCTAGGGTTAGCAGAAGTGTTAGGATTATCATTAGGGTAATATATAGGGTTAAAGCTAGTGATAGGGCTAGTGTTATGCTTAGGATTAGCTCTAGGGTTAGGCCTTGGTTTAGGGTTAGGTCTAAGGTTAGGGTTATGGTTAGCTTTAGTGTTAAAGCTAGGGTAGGGCTAGGGGTAGTGCTAGGTTTTCCAATAGGTTAGGGCTATGGCAAATGTAAGAACTTTGTTATGATTAGGGCTAGTTTTAGGGTTAAAGTTAGAGCTAAGTATAGTTTTAGGGTTAGGTTTAGGGTTAGGGTGATGTTTACAGCTAGAGTTAGTGTTACTATCTGGGTCATTGTTCAGTTTAGGGTTATGGTTAATGGAAAAGCCAGAATTAGGTCTAGGGTTAAGACTAGTGGAAGGGTTAGTTTTTGGCTTTAGGCTAATGGTTATTATTAGGGCTAGAGCTAAGTTTTTCTTTAGGCCTAGGTCTAGAGTTATGGATAGATTAGCATTAGGTTTAGGTCTAGGGCTAGTGTTAGGTTTAGGTATAAGGTTACCAAGAGGGCTAATGTTAGGGTTCGGTTTAGGGTTAGGTTCAGGTTTAGACCTATGATTAGTGTTAGGGTTAGAATAAGGTTCAGGGTTAGGGTTAAAGTTTGGGTTATGGTTAGAGCTAGAATGAGGGCTATGGTTTGGACAACTAATAGGATTAGGATTTGGGTTAGGTTAAGGAATAGAATTAGGATTAAGATTAGAATTAGCATTAGGTTTAGTGTTTCGCATAGGGTAAGGAATAGGGTTAGAGCTAGGGTTAGGGCTAGGGTTAGGATTAAAGTTAGGTTTAGGGCTCAGATTAGGGCTAGTTTTGTGTTAGAGTTATGGCTAGGGTTAGAGCAATGGCTAATGTAAGAACTATGGATTTTAGGGTTAGTTTTAGGGTTTGGTTAGGGGTTAAAACTCTAGAGTTAGGATTAGGTTTAAGGTTAGGGTGAAATATAGAGCTAGTGTTAGTGTTAGGTTAATAGTCAGTGTCAGGTTTAGTTTTAGGGTTAGGGTTAGGACTCGAATTAAGTCTAGGGTTACTGTAAGGGTTCGGTTTCAGGTTAGGGTGGTGTTTAGAGCTAGGGTGAGTGTTAGGATATGATTCAGAGTTAGGGATAGTATTAAGGTTAAGATTGGGACTCAAATTAGGGCTAGGGTAAGGTCTAGGAGTAGTGTTAAGGTTTGGTTTAAGTTAAGGTTTAGGGTTAGGGCTATTGCTTGGTTTTGTTTTACTGTAAGGGTTAGTGTTAGGGATAGTTTTATGATTAGCATTAGGGCTAGGGCTAGTGTTAATGTTAGCCTTAGGCTTAGGTTTAGGGTTAGATTTAGAGTTAGGGTTAGATCTAGGGTTAGGACTAGGAATAAGGTTTTGGCAATGGTTATGGCTAGGTTTAGGGCTAAGTATAGGATTACAGTAATGGATAGGGTTAGAAGTAAGGATAGGGCTACTGTGAGAGTTAGAGTTAGGCTTAGAGCTAGGGTTAGGGTTAGGGTTATGTATAAGGTTAAATTAGGGCTAGGATTAGTGTTCACCTTAGGCCTAGAGTTAGGGTTATGGTTAGGTTTATGTTTTGGGTAAGGAATGGCATTATAGCTAGGTTTAGAGATAAGGTGAAGGTTAGAATTAGGGTTAGGGCTATGGTTAGGGTTAGGGTAATGATTAAGGCTAGGTTTGGGGCTAGGATGAGGGCTATGCTTTATTTTACTGTTAGGGCTAGGATTAGGCGTAAGGGTAATATCAGATCTAGGATTATGGTTAAAGATAGTCTTAGGGTTAGCTTTATGCCTACATATAATGAAAGGGTTAGGTTTAGGGTTAGGGTCAGGTTTAGAGCTAGGGTAAAGGTCTAGGTTAGAAGTTTGGGATAGGTTAAGGTTTAAAGTTAGGGCTCGAATTAGCATTATGGTTAGTGTTAGTGTAATTATAGGGTGAGGTTTAGGGTTTAGGTTTGCTTTAGAATAATGTATAGGTTTAGGATTAGGGAAAGGGTTAGGTTTAGGCCTAGAGTTATGGTTATTGCAATGGATAGGTTTAGAGATATGTTTAGGGCTAGGATTATGGTTTTGATTAGGGTTAGATTAGGTTTAGGGTTAAAGCTCGGTTTAGGATTTGGATTAGGGCTAGGTTTTGGGTTAAGTTAGTTCTAGGGTTAGGGGTAAGGCTAATGTAAGTGTCAGGGTTACAATTAGGGTTAAATTTAGGGTTAGGGTTAGAGGTAGGTCTAGTGTTAGGTTTAGGGTTATGGTTAGGGTGATGTTTAGACAAGGGTTAATATTATGGTCAGAGTCAGGGTCAGTGTTAGTTTTAGCTTTCAGCTTAAAACTAGAATTAGAGCTAAGGTTAGGGTTAGGGTTAAGGGTTGGTTTAGGTTAAGGGTTAGAGTTAGGGTTATGGCTCAGTTTTATTTTAGGGCTAGGGTTGGTTAAAGTTAGATTTAGAGTTAGGGTTAGGGTTAGGCTTAGGGTTATGGTTTGATTTAGAGTTAAAATTAGATCTAAGTTAGGGCTAGAGCTAATGATAGGGCTAGGGTTAGGGCTTGGTTTAGGGCTAGAATTAGGGTTCCAGTAAGGGATAGTGTTAGAACTAGGGATGGGGCTAGGGTGAGAGTTAGGGTTAGTCATAGGTCTAGGGTTTGGGCTAGGGTTATGAATAGGACAAAATTAGTGCTAAGATTAGGGCTAGGGTTAGTTCCTGGGTTAGGCCTAAAGTTAGGTTTAGGGTTAGGATTAAGGCTAGGTTTAGGAATGGGGTTTGTGTTAAGTTTAGGGCTAGGATTAAGGCTATGGCTAATGTCAGGTCTAAGCTTATGGTTGGGGATAGTTTTAGGATTAGTGTTATGGCTAGGTCCAGTGTAAGGGTTAGGTTTAGTGTAAAATTCATCCTTAGAGCTAGGAGATTTATTAGGGTCAGGGTCAGTGTTAGAGTTTGTTTGAAGTTAGGTTTTAGGGTTATGGCTTGAATTAGCACTAGGGTGTGGGTTAGGGTAATAGTAGGGTTTTGTTTAGAGTTAACATTAGGTTTATGGTAATTGATAGGGTTAGGGTTAGCAATAGGGTTAAGGTGAGGCCTAGGATTCACATTAGGGTAAGGGTTATGGTTAGTATAATGGATAGGATTAGAGCTAATTTTAGGGCTAGGTTTATGGTTAGGAATAGGTCTTGATTTAGGGTTAGGGTTAAAACAAGGATTAGGCTTAGGCTTATGTTTAGCATAAAATTAGGTTTTGAGCTATGGTTAGGGCTAGGGTGTCGGTTAGCTTTAGGGTTACTTCTAGGGATAAGATTATAGTACTCATAGGGTTTGGGTTAGGATTAGGGCTAGGGACATCATTAGGGATAGGGTTAGGGTTAGGGTAATGTAAACGATTAGATGTAGTTTTAGGGCTATGTTTAAAGTCAGATTGAGGTTTAGGCTTATAGTTAGGGCTATAGTTATGTTTAAGTTTATAGTAAGGGTTAGGGTTTGAGCTAGGATTAGGTCTATGGCAAGTGTGAGGTTAGGTCTAGGGTTAGTTTTCCAGTTAGTTTTAGGTTTAGCATTAAGCCTAGGATTATCAATAAGGTTAGGTTTAGGTTTAGAGTAATGGGTAGGTTTAGAGCTATGTTTAGGGCTAGGGTTAAGGTTAGAATTAGGGCTAGGGTTAGGGTTAGATTGAGGTATAGGTGTAGGTTTATGTTTAGAAAAATATTTAGGCTTTGAGCTAGGATTAGGACTAAGGCGAGGGTTAGGTTAGGGTTAGGGCTAGGGTTAGGGTTAGGGTTATGCTTAAGGCTTGATTTAGGCCTAGGACTAGCTCTAGCTTTTGTGTTAGGTTTAGGCCTAGGGTTAGGGCTATGGGTAATGTAAGAGCTATGGTTATGTTGAATGCTAGCTGTAGGGTTAGGGTTATGGCTAGGTCAAATGTTAGGTTTAGATTTTGGGGTAGGGTCAGATTTAGAGATAGGTTTACTCTAAAGGCAGGGTCAGTGTTTGGGTTAGAGTTGGTGTTAGGGTTACAGACAGAAATCGCTCTATGTTTATGTCTAGGGTTAGGGTTAGTGTTTGAGTTATGTTAAGGATTATTGGTAGGGCTAGGGCTAGGTTTATGCTTAGGTCTAGGGCTAGAGTTTAGGCTAGATTTAGGATTTGGTTTAGGTGTAGGGCTAGTGTTAGGGTTTGGTCTATGGTTAGGGTCAGTTTTAGACCTAGGGTTAGTGTTAGGGTCAGAATAAGGTTCAGGGTTATCATTAGGGTTTGGAATAGGGTTAGAGCTAGAATGATGGCTAGGGTTAGGGCTATTAATAGGGTTAGGGTTTTGGTTAGCCTGAGAATTAGAGATAGGTCTAGGGTTACCATTAGGTTTAGGATTTTTCTTAGGTTAAGGGATAGCCTTAGAGTTAGGGTTAATGCTAGAGTTAGTGTTAGAGTTAGGGTTAAATATAGGTTTAGAGCACGGATTAGGGCTAGTTTTTGTGTTAGGGTTAGGGCTAGATTTGGGCATTGGCTAATGTAATTGCCAGGGTTACAATTAGAATTAGTTTTAGGGTTAGGGTTATGGGTAGGTCTAGTGTTAGCTTTAGGTTTAAGGTTAGTGTAATATTTAGATCTAAAGTTATTGTTAGGATAAGAGTCAGCATCAGGGTTAGATTTAGGGTTAGGTTTAGGACTCAAATAAGGGCTAG
This sequence comes from Marmota flaviventris, assembly GCF_047511675.1. Classification (NCBI taxonomy): domain Eukaryota; kingdom Metazoa; phylum Chordata; class Mammalia; order Rodentia; family Sciuridae; genus Marmota; species Marmota flaviventris. Next base: position 183,002 of record NW_027287672.1, read on the forward strand.
GGTTACTGTTAGTGTTCAGTTTAAGGTGAGAGCTGTGTTTAGAGCTAGGGTGACTGTTAGGATATCAGTCAGGGTCAGGGTTAGATTTAAGGTTAGGGTTATGACTTGAATTAGGGCTAGGGTTGCTGTTAGGGTTTGGTTTAAGTTTAGCGTAGTCTTTAGAGCTAGGGTCAGTGTTAAGATATGAGTCAGAGTCAGGGTAAGATTTAAGATTACGGTTAGGACTCGAATTAGGGCTAGGGTTATGTCTAGGTGTAGTGTTAGGGTTAGGTTTAAGTTAAGGTTTAGGGTTAGGGCTGTTGCTCAGTTTGTTTGATTCCTAGGTTTCGGGTTTGGGCTAGTTATAAGATTAGCATTAGGGTTAGGGTGTAGTTTAGTGTTAGGCTTAGGCTTTGGGTTAGGGTTAGATTTGGATTTAGCATTAAATCTAGGATTAGGGCTAGGTCTAACTAAAGGGCAAGGGTTAGGGCTAGGGTTATGGTTACAGTAACAGATAGGGTTAGAACTAGGGCTAAGGCTAGGGTGAGAGTTAGAGTTAGTCTTAGGGCTAGGGTTTTGGTTAGTTTTATGGATAGGGCTAAGTTAGCGCTAGGATTAGGGTTAGGGTTAGTGTTCAGCTTAGGCCTAGTGTTAGGGCTAGGGTTATAGTTAATTTTAGGGTAAGGTATGTTGTTATATCTAGGTTTAGAGGTAGAGTGAGGGTTAGAAATAGGGTTAGGGCTAGGGTTAGTGTTAGGATTATGATTAAGGCTAGGTTAAGGGCTAGGATGAGGGCTAGGGTTTGTTGTAGTGTTAGGGCTAGAATTAGGGCTAGGGATAATGTCAGGTCTAGTGTTACAGTTTGGGGTATATTTAGGGTTAGGTTCGTGTCTATGCCTAGTGTAAGTGTTAGGCTTCAGGTAAGGGTCAGGTTTAGAGCTAGGTGTATTTTTAGGGTCAGGATCAGTGTTAGGATTTGTTTTAGTTTAAGGTTTGGGGATAGGGCTCAAATGAGCATTAGGGTTAGTGTTAGGGTTATGGTAATTGATTGGGTTAGGTTTAGATTTCAGGGTAGGTTTAGGGCTTGGAGAGTTTTAGGGTTAGCAAAAGGATGAGGATTATGCCTAAGGTTAACATTAGGATTAGGGTTATCATAAGAATAATATATAGGGTTAGATCTATGGTTAGGGCTAGGGTTAGGTTAGGATTAGTGTTATTTAGGTTAGGTTTTGGGTTAGGACTATTAAACCTAGCTTAGGGTTAGGGTTAGGTTATATTTGGGTAAAGTTTAGGTTTTGAGCTAGGGTTGGGTCTAGGACAAGGGTTAGGCTTAGTGTTATGGTCAGGATTAGGTTTAAGATTAGGGCTAGGGTTTTCATTAGGGTTAGGATTAGGTTTAGGGTAATAGATTGGGTTAGATGTAATGTTAGCTTTATGGTTAAGGTTAGGTTTAAGTTTAAGTTTTGTTTTAGGGCTAGGTTTATCCTTGGTTTTAGGGTAAGAGTTAGGGTTTGAGTTATGGTTAAGGCTAAGGCAAGGTTTAGGTTTAGGGTTAGGTCTAGGGTTAGGTTTATGGTTAAGGTTAAGGTTACAGTTAGGGTTATGGATAGGGTTATCATTAGGGTTAGGGTTAGAGTTAAGGTAATGGCTAAAATTAGAGCTAGTGTTAGGTCTAGGGTTAAGATTAGGTTTAGGGCCACGGTTAGGGTTATGATTAGGGATAGTGCTAGGGTTATGTTTAGGCTAAGGGTTAGGCTTTGAGCTAGGGTTAGGACTAAGGTGAGGGTTAGGGTTAGGGTTAGGACTAGGGTTAGGGTTATTCTTAGTGTAGGATTAGGCCTCGATTAGGGTTAAGGTTATTTAAGTTTTGTGTTAGGTTTAGACCTAGGGTTAGTGCTATGTGTAATGTAATTCTAGGGTTCTGATTAGAGCTAGTTTTAGGGTTAGGGTTATGGCTAGGTCTAGTGTTAGGTTTAGGTTTTGAGTTAAGGTCAGGTTTAGAGCTAGGTTTAATATTAGTTTCAGGGCCAGTGTTCAGGTTAAAGTTAGGGTTACAGTGAAATCCAGAATAGAACTAGGGTTAGGTCTAGTGGTAGGGTCAGTGTTTGGTTTAGGTTAAGGGTTATTGTTAGGGCTAGCATTAAGTTTTTGTTTAGGTCAAGGGCTAGAGTAATAGCTAGATTAAAATTAGGTTTAGGTATGGGGCTAGTGTTAGGTTTAGGTTTAGGTATAAGTTTACTGGTAGGGCTAGTTTCAGGTTTTGGTTTCTGTTTAGGGTCAGGTTTAGACCTATAATTAGTGTTAGGGTCAGAATAAGGGTGAAGGTTAGAGTGAGGTTTTGAGTTAGGATTAGATCTAGAATGAGGGCTGGTGTTAGGACTAGTGATAGGGTTATTGTTTGGGTTTGGCTAAGGATTAGGATTAGGACTAGAGTTAGCATTATGAATAGGGTTTGTCTTAGGGTAATGGATAAAATTAGAGCTAGGGTTAGAGCTAGGATTAGAGTTAGGTTTAGGGCTAGTTTTAGGGTTAGGGTTAGGGTTAAGTCTAGTGTTAGGGCTCATATTAAGGCTATTTGTGTGTTAGAGTTAGGGCTAGGGTTTGGCTAAGGCCAATGTAAGAACTAGGGTTATGATTAGGGTTAGTTTTAGGGTTAGGGTTTCGGCTAGGTCTAGTGTTATCATTAGTTTTAGGGTTAGGGTGATATTTAGAGCTAGGATTTGTGTTTGGATATGAGTCAGAGTGAGGGTTAGTTTTAGGCCTAGGACTCGAATTAGAGCTTGGATTATGGCTAGTTATTGGTTAGGGTTTGTTTTAGGTTAAGATTTAGGGTTAGAACAATGGCTCGGTTTTATTTTAGGGCTAGAGCTTGGATTAGGGATAGTTTTAGGATTAGCAATAGTGTTAGAGTTAGTTGTAGAGTGAGGTTTATGCTTAAGATTAGGGTTAGATTTAGAGTTATGGTTAGATCAAGGGTTAGGGCTATGGCTAGCGTTAGGGCTCAGGTTAGGGCTATTGTGAGGGTTACGGTAACAAATAGGGTTATAAATAGAAATAGGGCTAGGGTGTGAGTTAGAGTTAGTCTTAGGGCTAGGGTTAGGGATAGGGTTAAGGTTAGGGTTCAAATAGTGCTAGAATTAGTGCTATGATTAGTGTTAGGGTTAGGCCTATGGTTAGGGCTAGGGTTAGAGTTAGTTTTAGGGGAAGGAATGGGGTTATATAGCTAGGTTCAGTTCTAGGGCGAGGGTTATATTTAGGAATAGGGCTGGGGTGAGGTGTCGGGTTAGGATTAAGTCTAGGTTTAAGGCTAGGATGAGGGCTAGGGTTTGCGTTAGGGTTAGGGCTAGGATTAGGGCTAGGGATAATGTCAGGTCTAGGGTTATAGTTAGGGATAGTGTTAGGGATAGGTTTATGGCTAGGTCTAGTGTAAGGGTTAGGTTTAGTGTAGGGCTCAGGGATAGAGCTAGGTTATTATTAGGGTCAGAGTATGGGTTAGGGTTTGGTTTGGGTTAAGGTTTAAGTTTAGGGCTCAAATTAGCATTAAGGTTAGGTTTGGGGTTAGAGTAATGGATAGAGTTAGGTTTACATTTCAGGTTAGGTTTAGAGTAATATATAGGGTTAGTGTTAGGGATAGGGTTAGGGTTAGGCCAAGGGTTAGCATTTGGTTTAAGCTAACCAAATGAATAGGTTTAGTGCTAGTGTTAGGGCTTATGTAAAGGTTAGGATTAGGGCTAAGATTTGGGTTACTCCTAGGGTTAGTGTTAGGGTTCAGTTTAGGGTAAGTGTTAGGGATTGAGCTAGATTTAGGGCTAGGACAAGGGATGGGGTTAGAATCAGTGCTACAGTTAGGGTTAGGGTTAGGATTAGGGTTAGGGCTAGGGTTAGGGTTATGTTTAACGTAATGGATAAAGTTAGAGCTAGGATTTGGGCTATGGTTACACTTAGGATTAGGGATAGGGATAGGGTTAGGTTTTGAGCTAGGGTTATGTTTAGAGTAAGGGTTAGAGTTTGAGCTAAGGTTAGGGATAGGGCAAGCATTAGGTTTAGTGTTTGTGCTAGGGTTAGGGTTAAGGTTATGCTTAGGTCTAGGTTTAGGGCTTGTATTAGGGCTAGGTTTTGTGTGAGGTTTATGGCTAATGTTAGGGCTATGGGTAATGTAAGAGCTATTTTTATGGTTATGGCTAGTTTTTTGGGTTAGTGTTATAGATATGTCTAGTGTTAGGTTTAAGTTTTGGGATAGGATAAGGTTTAGAGATAGGGTTTGTGTTAGGGTAAGCATTAGTGTTTGGGTTAGCATTGGGTTTATTGTTAGGGCTACAATTAGAACTAGGGTTAGGTTTAGAGCTAGAGTTATTCTTCACATTAGGTTAATGGTTATCTTAGGCTAGGGCTAGGTTTTTGTTGAAGACTAGGGCTAGAGTTATAGCTATATTTAGGATTAAGTTTGGGTCTAGTGCTAGTGTTATGGTTAGGTTTAGGTATATGTTTACTGGTAGGGCTAGTGTTAGGATTCAGTTTAGTGTTAAGGTCAGGCCTTGACCTAGGGTTAGTGATAGGGTCAGAATAAGGGTAAGAGTTAGGATTAGGCTTCGGGTTAGGTTAGAGATAGAATGAGGGCTAGGATTAGGACCAGTAATATAGTTAGTGTTTGGGGTAAGCTAAGGATTAGGGTTAAAACTAGGGTAGCATTAGGGTGAGTGTTTGGCTTAGGGTAAGGAATAGGTTTAGAGCTAGGGTTTGGGTTAGTGTTAGGGTTAGGGTTCGGGTTAAAGCTAGGGTTGAGGCTCAGATTAGCGCTAGGTTTAGTGTTAGGGTTAGGGCTATGGCTAATGTAAGAATTATCTTTATTGTTAGGGAGAGTTTAAGGGATAGGATTAGGGCTAGGTCTAGTGTTTGGGTTAGGTTTATGGTTAGAGTGATGTTCAGAGTAGGGTTAGTTTTAGGGTCAGAGTCAGGGTCAGTATTAGTTGTAGGGATAGCTTTAGGACTAGGTGTAACTTTAAGATTTGTTTTAGGTTAAGGGTTAGTATTAGGGCTATAGGTCAGTTTTGTTTGTGGTCTATGTCTAGGGTTAGGGCTAGTTTTCTAATTAGAATTAGAGTTAGGGCTAGTGTTAGGGTGAGGTTTAGGTTTAGAATTAGGGTTAGATTTAGAGTTAGGGTTAATTCTAGGTTTAGGACTATGGCTTGTGTTAGGACTAAGTTTAGGGCTAGTGTTAGGGTTAGGTAATAGATAAATTTGGTACTAGAAATAGGTCTAGGGCTAGAGTTAGGTTTAGTCTTAGGGCTAGGGTTAGAGTTAGGGTTACAGTTAGCAATAAATTAGGGCTAGGATTTGAGCTATGGTTAGTGTTAGGATTAGGACTAGGGTTAGTGTTAGTGGTAGTGTTAGCGTGATGGTTAGGAATAGGGGAAAGGATGTGGTTATACCTAGGTTCACAACTAGGGCAAGGGTTGAAATTAGGGTTTGGGCTAGGGTTAGGGTTCAGGTTAGGATTAAGTCTAGGTTTACGATTAAAATGAGGGCTTGGGTTTGTGCTAGTTTTAAGGCAAGAATAAGGTAGAGTGCTGATGTCAGGTCTAGGGTTACAGTTAGGGATACTGTTAGAGTTAGTTTTATGGCTAGGTCTAGTTGAAGGGTTATATTAGGGTAAGGGTCAGTTTAGAGCTAGGTGTGTTATTAGAGTCAGGGTCTTGCTAAGAGTTTGGGTTAGCTTTTGGTTTATCTTTAGGGCTTGAATTAGCATTAGGGTTAGGTTTAGAGTTAGGGTTAGAGTAATTGATAGGATTAGGTTTAGTGTTCATTTTAGGTTTAGGTAATGATAAGGTTAATATTAGCGAAAGGTTTGGGGTTAGGCCTAAATGGATAGGGTTAGATTTAGGTTCAGGACTAGGGTTACTGTTAGGTTTAGTGTAAATGTTAGGGTTTGTGCTAGGATTAGGACTATAGCAAATGTTAGGTTTACGGTTAGGTCTAGGCTTAGGTTTAAAGTTAGGGTTAGTGTAGGTTTAGGGTTAGGACTAGGGTTAAGTTTACAGTTATGGTTAGAGTAGGTTTAGGGTTAGGGCTAGTGTTATCATGATGTTTATAATTAGGGTTGGGGTAATGGGTGGGGTTAGAGCTATCTTTAGAGCTATGTTTGGTTTAGGCTTATGTTTAGGGTAATGGATAGGTTTAGGTCTAGGTTTATGGTTAGGATTAGGGCTAGGGTTAGTTTTAGGTCTAGAGTTAGTGTTAGGGTTAGGTTTAGGGTAAGTGTTAGGGTTTGAGCTATGGTTAGGGCTAGGTTGATGGTTAGGGTTAGTGTCAGGTCTAGGTTTAGGATTAGGGTTAAGTTTAAGGCTAGGGTTATCATTAGGGTTAGGATTATGTTTAGGGTAATCGATAGGGTTAGAGGTAGAGTTAGGGCTAGGATTATGGTCAGGATTAAGTCTAGGATTAGGTTCAGTGTTAGGGCCAGGTTTAGTGTTAGGGTTAGGTTTAAGATAATGGTTAGGGCTAAGGTCAGGGTTAGGGTTAAAACGAGGTGTATGGCTCAGTATAGGGATAGATTTTGCATTAGGTTAAGGCTATGACTAATGTAAGAACTAGAGTTATGATTAGGGCTACTTTTAGGGTTACTGTTAGGGCTAGTTCTAGTTTTAGGTTTACGTATACTTTTAGGGCGATGTTAGAGCTAGGGTTAGTTTAAGGTCAGAGTCAGGCTCAAGGTTAGTTTTAGGGTTAGGTTAGGACTGGAATTAGGGCTAAGGTTAGGGCTAGGTGTAGGATTAGGTTTTGGTTTAGATTAAGTGTTAGGGTTAGCGCTATGGCTCGGTTTTGTTTTAAGGCTTGAACTTGATTAGGGCAAGTTTTAGGATTAGTGTTAGTGTTAGGGCTAGTGTTAGTGTGAGGTTTAAGCTTAGGATTAGGGTTGGACTTAGAGTTATGGTTAGTTCTAGGGTTAGTGCTAGGGCTAGTGTTAGGACTAAGGTTAGGGCAAATGTTAGGGTTATGGTAAGGGATAGGGTTAGATCTAGGAATAGGGCTAGGGCAAGAGTTAGAGTTAGTCTTACTGGTAATGGTAGGAATAGTGCTAAATTAGGGCTAGGATCAGGTCTAGGATTAGTGTAAGGGTTATGTCCAGAGTTAGAGTTAGGGTTAGATTTGGGGGAAGGAATGGGATTATAGCAAGGTTCAGAACTAGGGCAAGGGATAAAATTAAGGATAGGGCTAGTGTTCAGGTTCAGGTTAGGATCAAGGCTAGGTTTAGGGCTAGGATGAGGGCTAGCGTTTGGGTTAGGTTTATGGCAAGAATTAGGGCTAGGTCTAATATCAAGTCTAGGGTTATGGTCAGGAATAGTTTTTGGGTAAGATTTATGGCTAGGTCTAGTTTTAGAGTTAGGTTCAGGGTGAGGTTCAAGTTGAGAGCTAGGGGTATTATAATAATCAGAATCAGGTTTTGGGTTTAGGTTAGGTTGAGGTTTAGGGTTATGGCTCAAATTAGCATTAGGTTTGAGTTAGGGCTAGGGTAATGGATAAGGTTAGGTTTAGGCTTCAGGTTTGGTTTAGGGCTCAGGTTAGATTTAGGGTAATGGATAGGGTTAGGGTAAGGCCTAGGGTTAGCATTAGGTTTATGGTTATCATTAGGGTAGTGGAAAGGTTTAGAGCTAGGGTTAGAGCTAGGGTTACATTTAGGATTAGGGATAGAGTTAGGGTTAGGGTTAGGGTTAAGGCTAGGGTTAGGTTTAAGTTATGGGTTAGGGTTTGAGCTAGTGTTAGTGCTAAGGATAGGGTTAGGTTTAGGATTAGGTCTAGGATTAGGATTATGGTTACCATTAGAGTTAAGGTAATGGACAGGTTTATGTTGGGTTAGGGTTTGGGTTAGGTTTAGGATTAAGACTAGGGTTAGTGTTGAGTTTAGCATAATTGTTATGCCGAGTTTGAGCTAGAATTAGGACTATGGCAAAGGTTAGGTTTATGGTTCAGTCTAGGTTTAGGTTTACAGTTAGGGTTAGATTAGGTTTAGGGTTAGAGATAGGGTTGTCATGATGTTTATGGTTAGGGTTAGTGTAATGGATGGGGTTAGATCTAAGGTGAAGTCTAGTTTTAAGTTTAGGATTAGGGCTAGTGTTAGGGTTAGGGTTAGGCTTATCATTTCCTTAAGGTAAGGTTAAGGGTAAGGGTCAGGGATTGAGTATGTTTTAGGGCTAGGTTGAGGCTTCAGGTTAGAATCAGGGCTAGGGATAGAGTTAGGGTTAGGGTTAGGATTAGGGCTAGGTTTAGCATTAGGTTTAGTGTTATGGATAGGGTAATGGATAGAGTTAGAGCTAAGGTTTGGGCTATGGTTACAGTTAGGATTAGGGCTAGGATTGGGGTTAGGTTTTGGGCTAGGTTTATGTTTAGGGTAAGGGCTAGGGTTTGAGCTAATGTTAGTGATAGGGCTAGGTCGAGGATTTGGTTCAGCCTTAGGTCTAGGAACAGTATTATGGTAGGTTTAGGGTTAGGGTTAAGGTTAGGGCTATGGTTATCATTAGGGTAAGGGTTAGGACTTGGTTTAGGTTTAGAGTTAACATTATAGCTAGGGTTGGGGCTTGCATTAGGGCTAGATTTTGGGTTCCATTAGGGCTAGTGTTAGGGATACAGCTAATGTAAGAACTAGGGTTATGATTAAGGCTAATTTTACGGTTACGGTTAGGGCTAAGTCTAGTTTTATGGTTAGGTTTAAGTTCACGGTGATGTTTTGAGCTAGCGTTAGTGTTAGGTTCAGAGTTAGGGTCAGGGTTAGTTTTAGGGTTGGGTATAAGACTCGAATTAGCGGTAGGCTTAGGGCTAGATGTAGAGTTAGTATTCAGTTTAGGTTAAGGGTTAGGGTTAGTTCTATGGCTCGTTATGTTTTAGGGCTAAGGCTAAATGTAAGGGTACTTTTACAATTAATGTTAGTGTTATTGCTAGTCATATGGTGAGTATAGGCTTAGGGGTACATTTAGAGTTATGGTTAATTCTAGGGCTAGGGCTATGGCTAGGGTTAGGGCTAAGGTTATGTCTAGTGTTTGGGTTATGGTAAGGGATAGTGTTAGAACTAGGAATAGAGCAAGGGCGATAGTTAGAGTTAGTCTTAAGGCTAGGGTTAGTATTAAGTTTAGGGCTAAATTAGGCTAGGAATATGTCTAGGATTGGTGTTAGGGTTAGGCCTAGGGTTAGGGCTATGTTTAAGATTAGGTTTAGGGTTAGATTTAGGGGAAGGGATGGGGTTATAGCTAAGTTTAGGGCTAAGTCAATGATTAGAATTAGGTTTAGGTCTAGGGTTAGGTTTGTGTAAGAATTAAGGCTAGATTTGGGGTTAGGTTGAGGGCTAGGGTTTGTGTTAAGGTTAGGGCAAGTTTTAGGGATAGGGATAATGTCAGGTTTAGGGTTACAGCTAGGGATAGTTATAGGGTTAGGTTCATGGCTAGGTCTAATATTAGGTTTAGATTAAGGCCCATGTTAAGGGTAAGGTGTATTTTTAGAGTCAGGGTCAGGTTTCGCATTTGTGTTCGGTTAATTATTAGGGTTAAGGTTCAAATTAGCGTTAGGGTTAGAATTAGGGTTAGGTTTAGGGATAGGTTTGAGTTTAGGATTCAGGTTAAGATTAGGGTAATTGGTGGGATTAGGGTTAGTGATAGGGTTAGGGTTAGGCCTAGGGTTAGCATTTGGGTTAAGGATATTGTTAGGGTAATGAATAGCATTAGAGCTAGTGTTAGGACTAGGGTTTAGAATAGTATTAGGGCTAGAGTTAGGGTTAGGGCTAGGAGTAGGGTTAGGGTTTGGGTTAGGTTTATGGTACAGATTAGGTTTTGAGCTAGGGTTAGTGCTAGGGTGAGGGTTAGGTTTAGGATTATGTCTAGGGCTGGATTTATGGTTAAGGTTAGGGTTAGTGTTAGGGTTAGGGCTAAGGTTATCTTTAGAGTTAGTTTAATGGACAGGGTTAGATGTCGGGATAGGGTTAGTGGTAGCTGTAGGTTTAGGGTTAATGTTAAGGTTAGGGCTAAGATTATCAGTTGAGTTAGGATAATGGATAGGGTTAGATGTCAGATTAGGGTAAGGGGTAGTTTTAGGTTTAGGGTTAGTGTTAGGGTTTGGGCTAGGGTTAGTGTTAGAGTCAGGGATACGGTTTTATATAGGGTTAAGGCTACAATGAGGGTTAGGTTTAGGGTTAGGTCTAGGATTAGATTTACAATTAGGATTAGAGCTAGGGTTATCATTAGGGTTAAGATTCGGTTTAGGGTAATGGATAATTTTAGAGATAGTATTAGTGCTAGTGTTAACATTATGATTAGGGCTAGGATTAGCATTAGGTTTAGGGATAGGGCTAGGGTTATATTTAGGGTTTGGTTTGGGGTTTTATCTAGGGTTAGGTCTAAGGCGAGTGTTAGGGTTAGCGTGAGGTTTAGGCTTACAGTAAGGGATGAGGTTAGGTTAGGGTTAGGGTTATGCTTTGGGCCAGATTTAGGCCTAGGATTAGAGCTAGGTTTTGTGTTAGGTTTAGTGCTATGGTAATGAAAGGGTTATGTTTACAGTTATGGCTAGGACTAGTGTTAGGTTTAGGTTTCAGTTAGGGTCAGTTTTATAGCTAGGGTTAGTGTTAGTGTCAAGGTCTGTGTTTGGATTAGGGTTTGGGTTAGGGCTAGAGCCAGAATTAGGATTCGTTAGGTCTAGAGGTAAGGTTACTGTTTGGCTTAGGTTAAGGGTTTTCATTAGAGCTAGGGCTAGTTTTTTGTTTAGGACTTGGTTAAAGATATCGGTAGATTTAAGATTAGGTTTAATCTAGGTCTAGTGTTAGGGTTAGGTTTACATATACGGTTATAGGTAAGGCTAGTGTTAAGGTTTGGTTTAGATTCAGGATCAGAATAAGGGTCAGGGTTAGGGTTAGAATTTGGGTAATGTTTATAACAAGAATGAGGGCTAAGGTTAGGACTAGTAATAGGGTTAGGGTTTGGGTTAGACTAAGTATTAGTTTTAGGACTAGGGTTAGCATTAGTGTTGGGGTTTGGCTAGGGTAAAGTATAAGGTTAGAACTAGGGTTCGGATTAGGGTTAGGGCTATGTTAGGGTTAGGGTTACGGTGAAAGCTTAGGGCTACGTTCAGACCTAAAATTAGGGCTAAGTTTTGTGTTAGTTTAGGCCTAGGGTTAGGTCCATGGGTAATGTAAGAGCTAGGGTTATGATTAGGGCTAGTTTTAGGGTTAGGGTTATGGCTAGGTCTAGTGTTAGGATTAGGTTTAGTTTAGGTTGAGCTTTGGAGCTAGGATTATGTTAGGGTCAGGGCCATTGCTCACGTTAGAGTTAGTGTTGGGTTTAGTGCCAGAATTAGGTCTAGGGTTAGGTCTAGGGGTAGGGTTAGTATTTGGGTTAGGTTAAGGGTTATTGTTAGGGCAAGGGCTAGGTTGTTGTTCAGATCTATGGCTAGATATATGGCTAGATTTAGGATTAGGTTTAAGTCTAAGGCTAGTGTTAGGTTTAGTTTTAAGTATATGATTACCAGTAGGGCTAATGTTAGGGTTCGGTTTCAGGTTAGGGTCAGGTTTATATTTGCGGTTAGTGTTAGTGTCAGAATAAGTGTCAGGGTTAGGGTTTGGGTTTATTTTAGGGTTAGAGCTAGAACGAAGGTTAGGGTTAGACCTAGTAATAGGGTTAGGATTTGGGTTAGGCTCTGGATTAGGGTTAGGACTAGGGTTAGCATTAGGTTTAGGGTTTAGCTTAAGGTAATGGATAGGGTAAAAGCTAGGGTTAGATCTAGGTTTAGGGTATGGATTAGGGCTAGTTTTAGGGTTAGAGTTAAAACTAGGGTTAGCGCTCGTCTTACAGCCAGGTTTTGATTTTGGTTCAGGCTAGTGTTAGGTCTACAACTAATGTATAAACCAGGGATATGATTAGGGCGACTTTTTGGGTAAGTGTTACAGCTAGATCAAATGTTAGGGTTAGGGTTACCGTTAGCATGATTTTAGAGCTATGGTTAGTGTTAAGGTCAGGGTCAGTGTTCGGGTTACACTTGGGGTTAGTTAAACCCAATATTATCACTAGAGTTAGGTCTAGGTGTAGGGTTAGTTTTTGTGTTAGGTTAAGGTTTATCATTAGGGCTAGGGCTAGGTTTTTGTTTAGGTCTAGGGCTATAGATATGGCTAGAGTTAGAATTAGGTTTAGGTCTAGGGCTAGTGTTAGGGTTAGGTTTAGGTATAGGTTTATTGCTAGTGCTAGTGTAAGGGTTCGGTTTATGGTTAGGGCCAGTTTTAGACATACAGTTACCTTTTGAGTCAGAATAAATGTCAGGGTTAAGTTTAGGGTTTGGGGTTATGGTTAGAGCTACAATGAGGGCTACAGTTAGGACTAGTAATAGGGTGAGGGTTTGGCTAAGGCTAAAGATTAGATTTAGGCCTAGGGTTAGCATTAGGGTTAGGGTTAGCTTAGGGTAAGGGATAGGATTAGAGCTCGGATTATGGCTATGTTTAGGGTTAGGGTTAGGGCTAGTGTTAGGTTTAGGTTTAGGGTTAAAGCTAGGGTTAGGTCTTGCATTAAGGCTAGGTTTTGGTTAGAGTTAGGACTAGTCTTAGAGTTATGGCCAATGTATGGACTAGGGTTATGATTTTGGCTATTTGTAGGATTAGGGTTAGGACTAGGTCTAGTGGTAGAGTTAGGTGAAACGTTTAGAGCTAGGGTTAGTGTTAGGGTCAAATTCAAGGTCAGACTAGTTTTAGCGTTAGTGTTTGGCCTCAAATTAGGGCTAAGTTTAGGGCTAGGAGTAGGGTTAGGTTTTGGTTTAGGTTAAGTTTTAAAGTTAGGGTTGTGGCTTGGTTTTGTTTTGGGGCGAGGGCTATGGTTAGGCCTAGTTTTAGGCTTAGCATTAGGTTTAGGGCTAGTGTTAGGCTTAGGTTTAGGCTTAGGGTTAAAGTTAGATTTTGATTTAGGATTAAATCTAGGGTTAGGTCTAGGGCTAAGTATAGGGCTACTGTTAGGGCTTAGTTTATGGCTAGGATTAGGGTTATGGTAAGGGATAGGGTTAGAACTAGGTATAGGGCTAGGGTGAGAGAGAGAGTTAGTCTTACGGGTAAGCTTAGGGTTTGGTTAGGTATAGGGCTTAATTAGGGCTGGGAATAGGGCTAGGTTTATGGTTATGTTTAGGCCTAGGTTTAGTTTTAGGCTTAGGGTTAGGTTTCTTGGAAACGATGGGGTTAGAGCTAGGGATAGGGCTAGAGTGAAGGTTTGAATTAGGGTTAGGGCTAGGGGTTCATTAGAGTTATGATTAAGGCTAGGTTGAGGGCTAGGATGAGGGCTAGCATTTGTGTTAGGGTTAGGGCTAGGATTAGTGTTAGGGTGAATGTCAGGTCTAGGGTTATGGTTAGAGATAGTTTTAGGGTTAGGTTTATGGCTATATTAGTGTAAGTGTTAGGTTTCGGGTAAGGGTCAAATTTAGAGCTAAGGGTATTATTAGGGTCAGGGTCAGGTTTAGGGTTTTGTTTAGGTTAGGGTTTAGGGTTAGGGCTCGAATTAGCATTAGGGTTTGGGTTGGGGTAATGATAGGGTTTGGTTTAGGGTTCAGGTTAGATTTAGCATAATGGATAGGGTTACGGTTAGGCATAGGGTTAGATTTAGGCCTAGGGTTAGCATTATAATTAGGGTTATGTTTATTGTAATTGATAGGGTTAGAGCTAAATTTAGGTCTAGGGTTATGGATAGGATTATGGCTAGGGTTAAGATTAGGTTTATGGGTTTGTTTTGTGTTAAGTTTAGGGTTAGAATTATGGCTAGGGCAAATGTCAGTTATAGGATTATGGCTAGGGATAGTTTTAGGGTTAGGTTTATGGCTAGGTCTAGTATAAGGGTTAGGGGTAGGGTCAGGATTAGAGCTAGGTATATTATCACAGGAAGGGGCAGAGTTAGAATTTGGGTTGGGTTAATGTTTAGGGTTAGGGCTTCAATTAGCATTAGTGTTAGAGTTAGGGTAATGATAGGGTTAGGTTTAGGGTTCAGGTTAGTTTTAGGTTAATGAAATAGGTTAGGGTAAGGGATAAGTTTAGGGTTAGGCCTAGGGTTACCATTAGAGTTATGGTTATGGTTAGGGTAATGAATAGGGTTAGAGCTAGTGATAGGGCTAGGGTTATTGTTAGAATTCTGGCTAGGGTTAGGGTAAAGTTTAGGGCTATGTTCTGGTTTAGGGTTAGGCTTAAAGCTAGGGTTAAGGCTCGGATTAGGGCTTGGTTTGGGTTTGGTTAGGGCTAGGATTAGGGCTATGGTAATGTATGAACTAGTGTTGCAATTAGTGCTAGTTTTGGGGTTGGGGTTAGGGCTAGGTCTAGTGGTACGGTTAGGTTTAGGGTTGGGGTGATGTTTAGAGCAAGGTTTATTGTTAGGGTTAGTGTCAGAGTCAGGGTTAGTTTTAGGGTTAGTGTTAGAACTCGAATTAGGGCTAAAGTTAGTACTAGTTGTATGGTTAGGGTTTTGTTTAGGTTAAGGGTTAAGGATATAATTTGGTTTTGTTTTAGGGCTAGTGCTATGGTTATGGCTAGATTATGGATTAGCATCAGAGTTAGGGCTAGTGTTAGGTTAAGGTTTAGTTTTAGGGTTAGAGTTAGATTTTGAGTTAGGGTTATATCTAGGATTATAGATAGGGCTAAGGCTAGGGCTAGGGTTAGGGTTAGGGTGAGGGAGAGGTGTATGGTAACGAATATGGTTGGAACTAGGGATATGGCTAGGGCAAGAATTAGAGTTAGTTGTGGTAGTAGTTTTAGGATTGGGATTAGAGTTAGGGCTAAATTAGGGCTAGGATTAGGGCTAGATTTATGGTTAGGGGTAGAGAAAAATTAGGGTTTAGGATTAGGGCTAGTGTTAGGGTTAGGGTTAGGGCTACATTAGGGCAAGTATTAAGGCTAGGGTTAGTGTTATGGTTAGACTAAGGGGTTGGGCTAGAGTTAAGATTAGCATTGGTGTTAAGGTTAAGTTTAGGGGAATGGCTGGGGTTATAGCTAGCTTTAGGGATAGGGTGAGTGTTAGGATTAGGACTAGGGTTATATTTCACTTTAGGATTAAGGCTAGGTTTAGGGCTACGTTAAAGGCTAGGGTTTCTGTTAGGGTTATGGCTAGGACCAGGTCTGGGGCTAATATCAGGTCTAGGGTTAATGTTAAAAATAGTTTTAGGGTTAGGTTATTGCTAGGTGTAGTGTAAGAGTTAGGTTTAGGTTAAAAGTCAGATTTAGGGATAGGGTTATTATTAGAATCGGGGTCAGGGTCAGGGTTAGCATTTGGTATAGCTAAAGGTTTAGGGTTAAGGCTCAAATTAGCCTTAGGTTTAGGTTTAGGATTAGGGTAATGGATAGGGTTTAGTTTAGGTTTCAGTTAAGGTTTGGGGTAATGGATGAGTTAGGTTTAGCAATTGGGTTAGGGTTACCATTAGGGTTAGGGTTATGTTTAGTGTAATGGAGAGGTGTAGAGCTAGGGTTTTGGCTAGGTTATGGTTTTGATTAAGTCTACAATTAGGGTTCAGTTTAGGGATAGGGCTAGAATGTCATTTGGGGTAAGTTTTAGGGCTAGTATTATGGTTAGCCTTAGCACTAGGGTTAGGGTTAGGGTTAGGGTTAGGAATGTTTTAGCATGCTTCAGCTTTGGGAAATTTTCACAAGGAAGAATCCAGAGTGCCCACATAGAACTGATTGAGTGTGTGTAGTTTCAAGCAGCGAGCACCAACCCTGTTTGATTTCAAGTTCCATTTCCATATACACGTATAGGTAAAAATGAAGGAAACCTTAAAATACAAACTGTTCCTGACACCAAACCATTGAAGGGATAAGGCCCAAACCTGGGGAAAATAGTAAGGTGAGGTACAAGATGAATTATACCAAGTATCAAATGAATTTGAACAAAACTCACTCTAACTCTAACACTAGATCTAACCCAACACTAATCTAATTCTAACCTGTTTAGAGTACCTATGATCATAGAAGTCCCAAACTTGGGGAGCCTAGCGGTGCAACTTAACAGATGAATCTTGTGCAGAATCAAAGAAATTTGATGAAAAATTGGGGGAGGTATTTCATATTTGTTCATATGAAGTACATTTATATTTTCCGATTTTTTCTTAAAGTGCTCATGGATAAATTGTTTTTCATACTTCAGCTTAAGGTACTTTCACAAAGAAAAACTAAAGAGTGCCCACAGAGAGCTGATTGAATGTGTGAAGTTTCATGCAGCTAGCAACAACACTGTTTGATTTCCAGCTCCGTTGCATTCACACCTATAGGCCCTAAGTAAGTGAAACCTAAAATTCAAACTGTTCCTGACACTGAACCATTGAACCTTGAAGGCCCAAACTTGAGGATCCTACTAAGGCTAGGTCAAGGATGAATCCTGTACAGTATCAAATTAATTCAATCAAAAAAAATTGAAGCTCTATCATTACATGGGTATTCTGCTTGCTCCTAATGCACCCATAGATAAAGCTGTTACTTTCTATTTCATCTTAGTTCTACTTCCATGGCAAACACCAGATTATGCTCACTGAAAATTGATGGTGTATGTGAAGTTTCAAGCAGCTATCCCAAACCCTGTTCAATTACCAGCTTCATTTCCATTCACCCCTATAAGCCAAAAAGGAGGGAAAAATGAAAATTGAAACTGTTCCTGAAGGAAAACCCTTTATGTAGGAGGCCCAAACATTTGGAGTATATTCAAAATAAAAAAAAAAAGATGAATCCTGCACAGTATCATAGAAATTTGAAAACAAATCTATCCTTAACCTGTTTAGAGTCCCTTTGATCCTAGAAGTCCCAAACATGGGGAGCCAAGTTGGGTAGGCTAACAGATGAATCTTTCACACTATCAAAGAAATCTGACCAAATAATTGGGGAAGTAGTTCAGTACATGTATATTTTCCTGTTTTATCCTAAAGTGCTCTCACATAAAGTTGTTTTGCATGCTTCAGCTTAGGGCTACTTTTACAAGAAATAAACCAGAGAATGCCCATAGAAAACTGATTGAGTGTGTGAGGTTTGAAGTAGCTAGCACCAACTCTGTTGGATTCTAGCTCTATTTCCATTTACACGCATAGGTCAAAATGAAATGAAAACTTAAAATACAAACTGTTCAGGAGAGCAAACCCTTGAACCAAGAGGCCCAACTAGAGAATATAGTAATGCTAGGTCAAAGTTGAATCCTGCCCAGTATCAAAGAAATTTGAACAAAACTAAATCTAACAAAATATTAGTTGTAAATCTAGCCCTAAACTAATGA
Organism: Marmota flaviventris; assembly: GCF_047511675.1. Classification (NCBI taxonomy): domain Eukaryota; kingdom Metazoa; phylum Chordata; class Mammalia; order Rodentia; family Sciuridae; genus Marmota; species Marmota flaviventris. The sequence goes on from NW_027287672.1 coordinate 200,218, forward strand.
AAAATTGAACCTAACCTGTTGAGAAAACCATTGATCAGAGTAGTCCCCAAATAAAGGAACCCAGTGGGGCAAGCTAACAGATGCATCCTGTGCAGTATCAAAGAAATCTGACCAAATAATTGGGGGAGGAATTTCATTACGTGCATATTTCCCTGTTTTCTCCTAATGTGCTCGTGGATAAATTATTTTTTCATGATTCAGTTTAAGGTACTTGCACAAGGAACAACCAGAGAGTGCCCACAGAGAGCTGATTGAGTGTGTGAAGTTTCAAGCAGCTAGTACTAACTCTGTTTGGTTTCCAGCTCCATTTTCATTCACGTCTATAGGCCACAATAAAGTGAAACCTAAAAATTTATACTGTTCCTGACAGTGCACTGGCAAACCTTGAAAACCCAACATGGGGGGGCTGGGGATGTGGCTCAAGCGGTGGCGCGCTCACCTGGCATGCGTGCGTCCCGGGTTCGATCCTCAGCACCACATACAAACAAAGATGTTGTGTCCACCGAAAACTAAAAAATAAATATTAAAAATTTTTTTTTCTCTCTCTCTCTCCCTCTCTCTCTTTAAAAAAAAAAAGAAAGAAAACCCAACATGGGGATCCTACTAAGACTAGGAAAAGGATGAATCCTGTTCAATATCAAAGTAATCCATGCAAAAAAATTGGAGCTTGCTCCTAATGTGCTCACATGTAAAGCTGTTTCTTTCTAATTCAGGTTGGGCTACTACCACAAGAAACAAATGAGAGAATGTGCACTGAGAAATGATTGAGTGTGTGAAGTTTCAAGCAGCTAGCACAAACCCTGTTTGAGTCCAGCTCCATTTCCATTCACCCCTATAGGGCAAAATGAAGTGAAACATGAAAATTAAAACTGCTTCTGAGAGCAAACCCTTTTACCTAGGAGGCCCAAACATGGGGAGCATACTAAGAATAGGAAAAAGGTAAATGCTGCCCAGCCAATAAATTTTAAAAAACTTACTCTAACCCTACAACTAGTTCTAACACGTGCCCAAACTCTAACCATAACTGTAAGCCTAACCTTTTAAGAGAACCTTTGATCAAAATTTTTAAACTTGGGGAGACTAGTGGGGAAGCTTACAGATGAATCCTGCACAGTATCAAAGAAATGTGACCAAATAATTGGGGGAAGTATTTCAGTACATGCATATTGCCCTGTTTTCTCCTAAAGTGCTCTTGGATAAACTTGTTTTGCATGCTTCAGCTTATGGCTATCTTTATAAGGAAGAAACCAGAGAGTGCCCACAGACAACTGATTGAGAATGTGAAGTTTCAACCAGCTAGCACCAACCCTCTGATTTCCAGCTTCATTTGCATTTACCCATATAGGTCAAAATGAAGTGAGACATTAAAAACAAACTATTCCAAACAGTGGACCATTAAACCAAGAAGGCCCAAAATATGGCACATAGTAAGGATACGAAAAGATAAATCTTCCCAGTATCAAAGAAATTTGAACAAAACAAATTCTAACCCTAACACTAGCTCTAAAGCTAGCCCTAACCTTAACTGTAACACTAACACTTACCTGTTTAGAGAACCATTGATCCTAGAATTGCCAACCTTGGGGAGCCTTGTGCAGCAAGCTAAAAGATGAATACTGTGCAGTATCAAAGAAATCTGATCAAATTGCTGGTATTCTTATTTCAGTACATACATGTTTCTCTGTTTTCTCCTTAAGGGCTCTCGGATACAGTTTCTTTTGCATGCTTCATTTTTGTCCTACCTTCAAAAGAAAGAAACCAGAGAGTGCCCACTGAGAAGTGATTGTGTGAAGTCTCAAGCACCTCCTGCCAACCCTGTTTGATTTCCAGCTCAATTTTCATTCACATCAGTAAGCCATAATGAAGGGAAACCTTAAAATACAAACTGTTCCTGACAGTGAACCTATTGAACTGAGAAGGTCCAAACCTGTGGAGCATAGTAAGGCTAAGTAAAAGATTAACTCTGCCCAGTATCATAGAAATTTGAAGAAAACTAGGGCCCCATGGGTGCTCTCAGCTCAGATGGAAGGCTCAGCTGTGCAGTTTCTCTGGGCGCAGATAGCAATCGCAGCCACATGGGCACTCAGTGCGCAGACAGAAGGCACCACAGAACACAGAGACTTTGCTTGAGAATCACTAGAACGAGCTCTGGACACAGCACAAGGTCACTCCAGAACCACCCACTTCACCAAACACCATACATGGGTAATAGATGGAATCCATCTTGCAAAACCTTCCATGCCATCTATCAGTGGGCGTGGCTACCAGCTGGGTTCTGCAGCTTATCAGGTATGTAGTTTCCAACTCCCCTACCTCCAGCTGTGATAACTCAAGATTTTTCTCACAAGCTCTTGGGGGGTGTAACTATCAATGTGGAACAGCAACTGTACAGGCACCTGGTTTCCAATTCAGAGACTAAGAGTAGGGAGGCTCCAGGAATAAGATCAAACTCTCTCACCCTGGCTACCTCCACCACCCTGAGCACAGAGACTCAAGCTAGGAATAGACAACTCCACCTACTGCAAGAAAAGAAAACAGAGTTCTGAGAGACTTTTTTTTCTTACTTTTCTTGCTCTTCTTATCCATTCTTCTCTACTCTTCCCCTCTGGTCCTCACAACATCAACATATGTGAAACCAAGGACTTTCCATGAAATTGGACTTTAAGAACTGAATCACTAGAATAGTATAATATAGAGGAATTACATAGGCCCCACCTCACCACCTCTTTATCTGCTCTTATTTTCTTTCTCCCTCTATTTACTTGTTATTTTTTCTTCTTTTTTCTTTCTCTCTCTATCCCACATTCAGCCTCCTAACTTTTACTATTTATACATAGGGTAATTATATGAATACAGATAAGGAGTTTGAATTTATACCTTCTTCCATAAATTCCCCCTGTCTAGTCATTAGAGTTCTCCTTCAAAGTTGCAATGTTAGATTAATCACACACCCTCATTCCTTTTCCCCTTAACATAGTATCCTACCCCTGACCCTCACTTCTCTATATACCACCAGAAATGGTATGCCTTTTATGAAACTAATGATTATATTCTAAATAATAATTGAAGCTAACATCTGTAGACACAGAGTATAAATATAAATGTATTTATAATGGATAGGTTTAGGCTTCGGGTTAAGGTTAGGGTTAGATTTAGAGTTAGGTTTTGATCTATGGTTAGGGCTAGGTCTAAGGATAGGGCAAGGGTTAGGTCTAGGGTTTGGGTTAGGTTTAGGAATATGGTAAGGTATAGGGTTAGAACTAGTGATAGGGCTAGTATGAGAGTTAGAGTTAGTCTTAGGGCTAGGGTTAGGGTTAGGTTTAGGGATAGGGCTAAATTAGGGCTAGTGTTAGTATTAGGTTTAGGCCTTGGGTTAGGGTTAGAATTAGGATTACGTTTAGGGTAAAGTATTGGGTTATAGCTAGGCTGAGGGCTAGGGCAAGGGTTAGTATTAGGTTTAGGTCTAGGGTTTAGGTTTAGGGATTAAAGCTAGGTTTAGTGCTAGGATGAGGGCAAATGTTTGTGTTAGAGTTAGTGCTAGTATTAGGGTTAGGGCTAATGTCAGGTCTAGGGTTACAGTTAGGGATAGATTTAGTGTTAGGTTTATGGCTTGGTCCAGTGTAGGGTTTAGGTTTTTATTAAGGGTCAGTTTTAGAGCAAGGGTTATTATTAGGGTAAGGATCAAGGTGAGGGTTTGAGTTAAGTTAGGGTTTAGGTTTAGGGCTTGAATTATCATTAGGGTTTAGGTTTAAGGTAATGAATGTTTTAGGTTTAGGGTTTAGGTGTGGTTTAGTGTAATGGATATGGTTAGGGTTAGTCCTAGGGTTAGCATAAGAGTTATTATTAGGGTAATGGATAGGGTTAGACCTAAGATTGGGGGTAGGGTTATGTATCGGATTAGGGCTTTTGTTTGGGTTATGGTTAGATTTACGTTTAGGGTTAAAGCTAGGTTTAGCAGCTGGGAATGTTGCTCAAGAAGTAGCGTGCTCGTCTCGCATGTACAGGGCACTGGGTTTGATCCTCAGCACTACATACCAATAATATAAAGATGTTGTGTCCACCGAAATGTAAAAAATAAATCTTAAAAAAAAAACTAGGTTTAGGACTCGGATTAAGGCTAGGTTTTGGGTTAGGTTAGGGCTAGGGTTAAGGCTACAGCGAATGTACAAAGTAGCGATATGATTAGAGCTAGTGATAGGGTCAGGATTAGGGCTAAGTCTACTGTTAGGGTTAAGTTTATGGTTATGATGATGTTTAGAACTAGGTTTAATGTTAGGGTCAGAGTCAGAGTCCAGATTAGTTTTCAGGTTATGGTTAGGACTAGAATTAGAGATAGGTTTAGGGCTAGGTGTAGGGTTAGGGTTTGGTTTAGGTTAAGTGTTAGGGTTAGGATTATGATTCAGTTTTGTACTAGGGCTAGGGGTAGAGTCAGGGCTAGTTTAAGGATTAATTTTAGGATTAGCGCTAGTGTTAGTGTGAGGTTTATTCTTAGGTTTAGGGTTAGATTTAGAGTTAGGGTTAGATCTAGGCTTTGAGCTAGTGGTAAGGATAGGGCTAGGATTAGGGCTAAGCTTAGGGCTAGGTATAGGATGATGGTAAGGGATAGGTTTAGAACTAGGTATAAGGCTAGTGTGAGAGTTTGAGTTAGTCTTGTAGTTGGGTTAGGGATGAGTTAGGGATAGGACTAAATTAGGGCTCAGATTAAAACTAGGGTTAGTGTTAGAGGTAGGCCTAGATTTAGGGCTAGGGTTAGTGTTAGAGTTAGGGTTAGTGTTAGGGTTAGATTAAGGGATGGGATTATAGCTACTTTTAGGACTAGGGTGAGGATTAGATTTAGGGTTATGGTTAGGGATAGGTTTATGATTAAGGTGAGGTATATGGCTAGAATGTGGGCTAATGTTTGTGTTAGGATTAGGACTAGGATTAGAGCTAGAGCTAATGTCAGGTATAGGGTTACAGTTAGGGAGAGTTTTAGGGTTAGGTTTATAGCTAGGTCTATTGTAAGGGTCAGGTTTCTTGTTAGAGTCAGGTTTAGAACTATGGTCAGGGTCAGAGTTAGGGTTTTTATTAGATTAAGGTTTAGGGATAAGGCTCGAGTTATCATTATGGTTAGGGATAGGTTAATGGTAGTTTTAGGTTTAGAGTTCAGGTTAGGTGTAGGGTAATGGATAGGGTTAGGGTTAAGAATAGGATTAGGGTTCGGTCTAGGGTTAGCAGAAGCATTAGGGTTATCATTAGGGAAATAGATAGGCTTAGACCTAGTGATAGGGCTAGTGTTATGCTTAGGATTAGGGCTAAGTTAGGGTTATGGTTAGCTTTAGGGTTAAAGCTAGGGTAGGGCTTGATTTAGGGTTAGGTTTTGAAATAGGTCAGGGCTATTGCAAATGTAAGAACTTTGCTATGATAGTCCTAGTTTTAGGGTTAAAGTTAGAGCTAAGTATACTTTTAGGGTTAGGTTGAGGGTTAGGGCAATGTTTAGATCTAGGGTCAGTGTTGGTGTCAGGGTCAGTGTTCAGTTTAGGGTTATGCTTAATGTGAAAGCCAGTATTAGGACCAGGGTTAAGATTAGGGGAAAGGTTAATTTTTGGCTTTAGGCTAAGGGTTTTTATTAGGGCTAGGGCTAGGTTTTTCTTTAGGTCTAGGCATATAGTTATGGATAGATTAGGATTAGGTTTGGGTCTAGGGCTAGAGTTAGGGTTAGGTTTAGGTATAAGTTTACCAGCAAGGCTAGTGTTAGGGTTCGGTTTCAGGTTAGGTTCAGGTTTAGACCTATGATTAATGTTAGGGTCAGAATAAGGGTCAGGGTTAGGGTTAGGGTTAGGGTTAGGTTTATGGTTAGAAATAGAATGAGGACTAGGGTTAGAGTTTGGGTTAGTTTAAGGATTATGTCTAACCTAATCCTAATCCTAATCCTTAACTAACCCAAATCCTAACCCTATTAGGGTTAGAGTTTGGGTTAGTTAAGGATTAGGATTAGGATTACGATTAGGATTACCATTGGGTTTAGGGTTTGGCATAGGGTAAGGGATAGGGTTAGAGCTAGGATTGGGGCTATGGTTGGGGTTAAAGCTAGGTTTACGGCTCGGATTAGGGCTAGTTTTTGTGTTACAATTAAGGCTAGGGTTAGAGCAATGACTAATGTAAGAACTATGGTTTTTAGGGTTAGTTTTAGGGTGATGGTTAGGGGTTAAACCTCTAGTGTTAGGATTAGGTTTAAGGTTAGGGTGAAATTTAGAGCTGTGTTAGTGTTAGGTTAATAGTCAGGGTCAGGTTTACTTTTAGGGTTATAGTTATAACTCAAATTAAGGCTAGGGTTACTGTAAAGGTTTGTTTTAGGGTCAGGGTGGTGTTTAGAGCTAGGGTGAGTGTTAGGATATGAGCCAGAGTTAGGATTAGTATCAAGGTTAAGATTAGAACTCGAATTAGGGCTAGGGTAAGGTCTAGGTGTAGTGTTAAGGTTTGGTTTAAGTTAAGGTTTAGGGTAAGGGCTAATGCTCAGTTTTGTTTTACTGCAAGGGTTAGTGTTAGGTCTAGTTTTATGATTAGTGTTAGGGCTAGGACTAGTGTTAAAGTTAGGCTTAGGCTTATGGTTAGGGTTAGATGTAGAGTTAGGGTTAGATCTAGGATTAGGACTAGGAATCAAGATTAGGTAATGGTTATTACTAGGTTTAGGGCTAGGGTTAGAGCTAGGTTTAGGATAATGGTAATGGATAGGGTTAGAAGTAGAGATAGGGCTAGTCTGAGAGTTAGAGTTAGTCTTAGGGCCAGGGTTAGGGTTACGGTTGGGGATAGGGTTAAATTAGGTCTAGAATTAGGGCTAGGCTTATTGTTCACCTTAGGCCTAGTGTTAGGGTTAGGGTTAGGGATAAGTTTAGGGTAAGGATTGGCATTATAACTAGGTTTTATGATAGGGTGAGGGTTAGAATTAGGGTTAGGGCTATTATTAGGGTTAGGGTTTTGATTAAGGCTAGGTTTGGGGTTAGGATGAGGGCTAGAGTTTATTTTAGTGTTAGGGCTAGGATTAGGGCTGGGGCTAATATCATATCAAGGGTTATATTTAAAAATAGTTTTAGGGTTAGGTTTATGGCTACATATAATGTAAGGGTTAGGTTTAGGGTTAGGGTCAGGTTCAGAGCTAGGTGTATTATTAGAGTCAAGTTCTGGGTTAGAAATTTGGATAGGTTAAGGTTTCAAGTTAGGGCTTGAATTATCTTCATGGTTCGTGTAATTATAGGGTGAGGTTTAGGGTTTAGGTTTGGTTTAGAATAATGCATAGGTTTAGGATTAGGCATAGGATTAAGTTTAAGCCTAGGGTTATGGTTAAGGCAATGGATAGGGTTAGAGATAGGGTTAGGGCTAGGGTTATGATTTTGATTAGGGCTAGGTTTAGGATTAGGTTTAGGGTTAAAACTCAAGTTAGGGCTTGGATTTGGGCTAGGTTTGGGGTTAACTTAGTGCTAGAGTTAGGAGTAAGGCTAATGTAAGTACCAGGGTTACAATTAGGGTTAAATTTAGAGTTAGGGTTAGCGGTAGGTCTAGTGTTAGGTTTAGGGTTAGGGTTAGGGTGATGTTTAGACTAGGGTTAATATTATGGTCAGAGTCAGGGTCAGTGTTAGTTCTAGTTTCCAGCTTAAAACTAGAATTGGAGCTAAGGTTAGGGTTAAGGTTTGGTTTAGGTTAAGGGTTAGGGTTAGTTAGGGCTATGGCTCAGTTTTGTTTTAGGGTTAGTGGTAAATTTAGAGTTAGGGTTAGGCTTAGGATTAGGTTTTGATTTAGAGTTAAAATTAGAACTAGTGTTAGGCTAGAGCTAATTATAGGGCTAAAGTTAGGGCTAGGATTAGGGTTCCAGTAAGGGATAGGGTTGGAACTAGGGATGGGGCTAGGGTGGGAGTTAGATTTAGTCTTAGGGCTAGGGTTAGTGCTAGGGTTAGGAATGGGACTAAATTAGGGCTAAGATTAGGGCTAGGCTTAATTTTTGAGTTAGGCCTAAAGTTAGGTTTAGGGTTAGGTTTAGGGCTAGGTTTAGGGCTAGGATAAGGGCTGGGGTTTGTGTTAGGTTTAGGACTAGTATTAGAGCTATGGCTAATGTCAGGTCTAAGGTTATGGTTGGGGATAGTTTTAGGATCAGTGTTATGGCTAGGTCTAGTGTAAGTGTTAGGTTTAATGTAAATTCAGCCTTAGAGCTAGGAGACTTATTACGGTCAGGGTCATTGTTAGAGTTTGCTTGAGGTTAGGGTTTATGGTTAGGGCTTGAGTTAGCACTAGGGTGTGGGTTAGGTACTGATAGGGTTTTGTTTACAGTTTACATTAGGTTTAGGGTAATTGATAGGGTTAGGGTTAGTGATATGGTTAAGTTTAGGCCTAGGGTTCACATTAGGGTAAGGGTTATGTTTAGTATAATGGATGGATTTAGAGCTAAGTTTAGGGCTAGGTTTATGGTTAGGAATAGGTCATGAATTAGGGTTAGGGTTAGGGTTAAAACTAGGTTTAGGCTTAGGTTTATATTTAGCAAAAGGGTTAGGTTTTGAGCTAGGGTTAGGGTGAGGGTGAGGGTTAGGTTTAGGGTTACTTCTAGGGATAAGATTATAGTACTCGGAGGGTTAGGGTTATGAATAGGGCTAGTGACATCATTAGGGATAGGGTTAGGGTTAGGGTAATGTATATTATTAGATGTAGATTTAGGGCTTTTTTAAAGTTAGATTGAGGTTTAGGCTTAGAGTTAGGGCTACGGTTATGTTTAGGTTTATAGTAAGGGTTAGGGTTTGAGCTAGGGTTAGGTCTATGGCAAGTGTGAGATTTAAGGTTAGGTCTAGGGTTAGTTTTCCAATAAGGATCAATAAGGTTAGGTTTAGGTTTAGAGTAATCAGTAGGTTTAGAGCTAGGTTTAAGGCTAGGGTTAATGTTAGGATTAGGGCTAGTGTTAGGGTTAGATTGAGGTATAGGTGTAGGTTTATGTTTAGAATAATGTTTAGGCTTTGAGCTAGGATTAGGACTAAGGCAAGAGTTAGGTTAGGGTTAGGGCTAGGGTTAGGGCTATGGGTAATGTAAGAGCTAGGGTTATTTTGAGGGCTAGTTGTAGGGTTAGGGTTATATCTAGGTCTAGTGTTAGGTTTAGATTTTTGGGTAGGGTCAGATTTAGAGACAGCTTTACTCTAAAGACAGGGTCAGTGTTTGGGTTAGAGTTAGTGTTAGGGATACAGCCAGAATTAGGACTATGTTTACATCTAGGGTAAGGTTAGTGTTTGAGTTAGGTTAAGGATTATTGTTAGGGCTAGGGATAAGTTTATGTTTAGGTCTAGGGGTAAAGTTGAGGATAGATTTAGGATTTGCTTTACATCTAGGGCTAGTGTTAGGGTTTGGTATAGGGTTAGGGTCAGTTTTAGACCTAGGTTAGGGTCAGAATAAGGGTCAGGGTTAGCGTTAGGGTTTGGGATAGGGTTTGAGCTAGAATGAGGGCTAGGGTTAAGACTATTAATAGGGTTAGAGTTTTGATTAACCTAAGGATTAGAGATAGGTCTAGGGTTACCATTAGGGTTAGGGTTTTTCTTAGGTTAAGGGATAGCCTTAGAGCTAGGGTTAATGCTAGAGTTAGGGTTAGGGTTAGGGTTAAATATAAATTTTGAGCTCAGATTAGGGCTAGTTTTTGTGTTAGGATTAGGGCTAGATTTGGGCATTGACTAATGTAATAGCCAGGGTTACAATTATGATTAGTTTTAGGGTTAGAGTTAGGGGTAGGTCTAGTGTTAGGTTTAGGTTTAAGGTTAGGGTAATATTTAGAGCTAGGGTTATTGTTAGGATATGAGAAAGCATCAGGGTTAATTTTAGGGTTAGGATTAGCACTCAAATAAGGGCTAGGGTTACTGTTTGGTTTAAGGTGAGGGCTATGTTTAGAGCTAGGGTGACTGTTAGGATATCAGTCAGGTCAGGATTTGCTTTAAGGTTAAGGTTATGATTTGAATTAGGGCTAGGGTTACTTTTAGGGTTTGGTTTAAGTTTAGGATGGTGTATAGAGCTAAGGTCAGTGTTAGGATATCAGTAAGGTTAAGAGTAAGTTTTAAGGTTAGGGTTAGGACTCGAATTAGGGCTAGGGTTATGTCTAGGTGTAATGTTAGGGTTTGGTTTAAGTTAAGGTTTAGGGTTAGGGCTGTTGCTCAGTTTTGTTTTAGTCCTAGGTTTAGGGTTTTGGCTAGTTATAAGATTAGCATTAGGGTTAGGGCTAGTGTTAGTGTTAGGCTTAGGCTTTGGGTTAGGGTTAGATTTGGATTTAGCATTAGATCTAGGATTAGGGCTAGGTCTAACTATAGGGCAAGTGTTAGGGCTAGGGTTATGGCTACAATAACAGATAGGGTTAGAACTAGGGCTAGGACTAGGGTGAGAGTTAGAGTTAGTCTTAGGCCTAGGGTTTTGGTTGGTTTTATGGATAGGGCTAACTTAGGGCTAGGATTACGGCAAGAGTTAGAGGTAGTCTTAGGCCTAGGGTTTTGGTTAGTTTTAGGGATAAGGCTAAGTTAGGGCTAGGATTGGGGCTAGGGTTAGTGTTCATCTTAGGCCTAGTATTAGGGCTAGGGTTATAGTTAATTTTAGGGTAAGGTATGTTGTTATATCTAGGTTTAGAGGTAGGGTGAGGGTTAGAATTTGGGTTAGGGCTAGGGTCAGGGTTAGGGTTATGATTAAGGCTAAATTTAGGGCCAGGATGAGGTCTAGGGTTAGTTGTAGGGTTAGGTTTAGAATTAGGGCTAGGACTTATGTCAGGTCTAGTGTTACAGTTTCGGGTAGATTTAGGGTTAGGTTTATGTCTAGGTCTATTGTAAATTTTAGGCTTAGAGTAAGGGTCAGGCTTAGAGATAGGTGTATTTTAGGGTCAGGATCAGTGTTAGGGTGTGTTTTAGGTTAAGGTTTAGGGATAGGAATCAAATGAGCATTAGGGTTAGGGTTAGGGTTAGGGTAATTGATTGTGTTAGGTTTAGGTTTCAGGGAAGGTTTAGGGCAATGGAGAGCTTTAGGGTTAGCAAAAAGGTTAGGGTTATGCCTAGGGTTAGTATTAGGATTAGGGTTATCATAAGGATAATATATAGGTTTAGAGCTATGGTTAGGGTTAGGGTTAGGTTAGGAATAGGGCTAGAGTTAGGTTAGGTTTTGAGTTAGGACTAGTAACCCTAGCTTAGGGTAGGGTTAGGGTTCATTTTAGGGTAAAGGTTAGGTTTTGTGCTAGGGTTAGGTCTAGGACGAAGGTTAGGTTTAGTGTTATGGTGAGGGTTAGGTTTAGGGTTAGGGCTAGGGTTTTCATTAGGGTTAGCATTAGGTTTACGGTAATAGATTGGGTTAGATGTAAGGTTAGCTTGAATGCAAGGTTAGGGTTAGGTTTAAGTTTAGTCTTAGGACTAGGTTTACTGTTGGTTTTAAGGTAAAATTTAGGGTATGAGTTAGGGTTAAGGCTATGGCAAGGTTTACATTTAGGGTTAGGTCTAGGGATAGGTTTATGGTTTGGGTTAGGGTTTCAATTATGGTTAGGGATAGGGTTATCCTTAGGGTTAAGGTTAGAGTTAGACTAATGCCTAGTGTTAGAGCTAGTGTTAGCTTTAGGGTTAAGGTTAGGATTAGGGCTATGGTTGGGTTATGGTTAGGAATAGTGCTACGATCATGTTTGGGCTAAGGGTTAGTCTTTGAGCTAGGGTTAGGAATAAGGTGAGTGTTAGGGTTAGGGTTAGGACTGAGGTTAGGGTTAGGGTGAGGGTTATGCTTAGGGTAGGTTTAGGCCTCAATTAGGGTTAGGGTACTTTAAATTTTGTGTTAGATTTAGGCCTAGGGTTAGTGCTATATGTAATGTAAGTTCTAGGGTTCTGATTAGAGCTAGTTTTAGGATTAGGCTTAACGATAGGTCTAGTGTTAGGTTTAGGTTTGGGGTTAGGGTCAGGTTTAAGGCTAGGTTTAACGCTAGTGTCAGGGCCAGTGTTCAGGTTAATGTTAGGGTTAGGGTGAAAGCAAGAATAGGACAAGGGTTAGGTCAAGTGGTAGGGTTAGTGTGTGGTTTAGGTTAAGGGTTTTTGTTAGGGCTAGGACTATGTTTTTGTTTAGGTCAAGGGCTAGAGTAATAGCTAGATTTAGGATTAGGTTTAGGTCTAGGGCTAGTGTTAGGGTTAGGTTTAAGTATAAGTTTACTGGTAGGGCTAGTTTCAGGTTTCAGTTTAGGGTCAAATTTAAACCTATAATTAGTGTTAGGGTCAGAATAAGGGTGAAGGTTAGGGTGAGGTTTTGGTTAGGGTTAGATCTAGAATGAGGGCTAGTGTTAGGACTAGTGATAGGGTTATTTTGGGGGGGGGGGTTGGCTAAGGATTAGGATTAGGACTAGAGTTAGCATTATGAATAGGGTTTGGCTTAGGGTAATGGATAGGATTAGAGCTAGGGTTAGGGTTAGGATTAGGGTTAGATTTAGGGCTAGTTTTAGAATTAGGGTTTGGGTTAAATCTAGTATTAGGGCTTGGATTAGGCTATTTTTGTGTTAGAGTTAGGGCTAGGTTTTGGCTAAGGCCAATGTAATAATAGGGTTATGATTAGGGTTAGTTTTAGGGTTAGGGTTACAGTAGGGTCTAGTGTTAGCATTAGTTTTAGGGTCACGGTGATATTTAGAGCTAAGGTTTGTGTTTCGATATGAGTCAGGGTGAGTGTTAGTTTATAAATAGGCCTAGGACTGGAATTAGAGCTTGGGTTATGGCTAGTTATGGGTTAGGGTTTGGTTTAGGTTAAGGTTTAGGGTTAGAGCAATGGTTCGGTTTTGTTTTAGGGCTAGGCCTTGGGTTAGGGCTAGTTTTAGGATTAGCAATGGTATTAGAACTAGTTGTAGAATGAGGTTTAGGCTTTAGATTAGGGTTAGATTTAGAGTTATGGTTAGATCTAGGGTTAGGGCTACGGCTAGGGTTAGGGATAAGGTTAGGGCTATTGTGAGGGTTACAGTAACGAATAGAATTATAAATAGAAATAGGGCTAGGGTGTGAGATAGAGTTAGTCTTAGGGCTAGGGTTAGGGGTAGGGTTAAGATTAGGGTTCACATAGGGTTAGGATTAGCGCTATGATTAGTGTTAGGGTTAGGCGTATGGTTAGGGCTAAGGTTAGGGTTAGTTTTAGGGGAAGGGATGGGGTTATAGAGCTAGGTTCAGTGCTAGGGTGAGGGTTATATTTAGTGATAGGGCTAGGGTGAGGGTTTCATTTAGGATTAAGTCTAGATTTAGGGCTAGGATGAGGGCTAGGGTTTGTGTTATGGTTAGGGCTAGGATAAGGGCTAGGTCTAATGTAAGGTCTAGGGTTATGGTTAGGGATAGTTATAGATAGGTTTATGGCTAGGTCGAGGGTAAGGGTTAGGTTTAGCACAGGGGTCAGGTATAGAGCTAGGTTATTATTACGGTCAGAGTATGGGTTAAGGATTAGTTTGGGTTAAGGTTTAAGGTTAGGGCTCAAATTAGCATTAGGGTTAGGGTTAGGGTTAGAGTAATGGATAGAGTTAGGCTTACAGTTCAGGTTAGCTTTAGAGTAATGTATAGGGTTAGTGATAGGGATAGGATTCGGGTTAGGCCTAGGATTAGTATTTGGTTTAGGCTTATATTTAAAGTAAAGAATAGGTTTAGTGCTAGTGTTAGGGCTTAGGTTAAGGTTAGGATTAAGGCTAGGGTTTGGGTTACTCTAGGGCTAGTGTTAGGGTTAGATTTAGGGTAAGTGTTAGGGTTTGAGCTAGGGTTAAGGCTAGGGAGAGGGTTATGGTTAGAATCAGGGCTACAGTTAGGGTTAGGGTTAGGGTTAGGGCTAGGTTTAGCATTAGGTTTGAGGTTATGTTTAAGGTAATGCTTAAAGTTAGAGCTAGGATTTGGGCTATGTTTTCATAGGATGAGGGATAGGGTTAGAGTTAGGGTTAGAGCTAGGATTATGTTTAGAGTAAGGGTTAGAGTTTGAGCTAGGGTTAGATCTAGGGCAAGCATTAGGTTTAGGGTTTGTGCTAGGGTTAGGGTTAAGGTTATGCTTAGGTCTAGGTTTAGGGCTTGTATTAGGGCTAGGTTTTGTGTGAGACTTATGGCTAGTGTTGTGGCTATGGATAATGTAAGAGCTAGGGTTATGGTTATGGCTAGTTTTTTGTGTTAGGGTTGTAGGTATATCTAGTGTTAGGTTTAAGTTTTGGGTTAGGATAAGGTTTAGAGCTAGGGTTTGTGTTAGCGTAAGCATCATTGTTCGGGCTAGCATTGGTTTTTGGTTAGGGTCAGTATTAGAACTAGATTTAAGCCTAGGGCTAGGGTTAATCTTTGCTTTAGGTTAATTGTTATTTTAGGGCTAGGTTTTTGTTTAGGACTAGGGCTAGAGTTATGGCTATATTTAGGATTAAGTTTAGGTCTAGTGCTAGTGTTATGGTTAGTTTTAGGTATAGGTTTACTGGTAGGGCTAGTGTTATGGTTCGGTTTAGTGTTAAGGTCAGGCTTTGACCTATGGTTAGTGTTAGGGTCAGAATAAGGGAAGGGTTAGGCTTAGGCTTCGGGTTAGGTTTAGAGACAGAATTAGGGCTAGGGTTAGGACTAGTAATTGAGTTAGGGTTTGGGGTAAGCCAAGGGTTAGGGTTAGAACTAGGGTAGCATTAGGGTGAGAGTTTGGCTTAGGGTAAGGAATATGTTTAGAGCTAGGGTTTGGGTTAGTGTTAGTGTTAGGGTTAGGGTTAGGGTTAGGGTTAGGGTTAAAGCTAGAGTTGAAGCTCAGATTAGCGCTAGGTTTTGTGTTGTGGTTAGGGCTCTGGCTAATGTAAGAACTAGCTTTACAGTTAGAGATAGTTTTAGGGTTTGGATTAGAGGTAGGTCTACTGTTGCGGTTAGGGTTAGGATTAGGGTGATATTTAGAGATAGGGTTAGTTTTAGGGTCAGAGTTGGGGTCAGTATTAGTTGTAGGGATAGCTTTAGGACTAGGTGTAGCATTAAGTTTTGGTTTAGGTTAAGGGCTAGGATTAGGGCTATAGCTCAGTTTTGATTGTGGGCTATGGCTAGGGTTACGGTTAGTTTTCAAATTAGAATTAGGGTTAGGGCTAGTGTTAGGGTGAGGTATAGGTTTAGAGTTAGGGTTAGATTTAGAGTTAGGGCTAGTTCTAGGTTTAGGACTATGGCGAAGTTTAGGACTAAGTTTAGAGCTATTGTTAGGGTTAGGCAATAGATAAGGTTGGTACCAGAAATAGGTCTAGGGCTAGAGTTAGGATTAGTTTTAGGGCTAAGGTTAGAGTTAGGGTTACAGTTAGCAATAAATTAGGACTAGGATTAGAGCTATGTTTAGTGTTAGGATTAGGTCTAGAGTTAGGGCTAGGTTTAGTGTTAGTGATAGTATTACAGTTAGGGATAAGAGAAAAGATGTGGTTATACCTAGGTTCAGAATTAGGGTGAAGGTTGAAATTAGGGTTTAGGCTAGGGTTATGGTTCGGGTTAGGGTTAAGGCTAGGTTTAGGGTTAAGATGAGGGCTCTGCTTTGTTTTAGGTTTAAGGCAAGAATTAGGTAGAGTGCTAATGTCAGGTCTATGGATACGGTTAGGGATACTGTTAGTGTTTTATGGCTAGGTCTAGTTTAAGGGTTATGTTTAGGGTAAGGGTCAGGTTTAGAGCTAGGTGTGTTATTAGAGTCAGTGTCTTGTTCAGAGTTTGGGTTAAGTTTTGGTTTAGTTTTAGGCTCGAATTAGCAATAGAGTTAGGGTTAGGGTTAGAGTAATTGATAGGGTTATGTTTAGTGTTCAGGTTAGGTTTAGGTAAGAAGAAGGTTAGTGTTAGCGATAGGTTTAGGGTTAAGCCTAAATGGATAGGGTTAGATTTAGGTTTAGGGATAGGGTTAGTGTTAGGTTTAGTGTAACTCTTAGGATTTGAGCTAGGATTAGGACTACAGCAAGGGTTAGGTTTATGGTTGGGTCTAAGGTTAGGTTTACAGTTAGGGTTAGTGTAGGTTTAGAGTTAGGACAAGGGTTAAGTTTACAGTTAGGGTTAGAATAGTTTTAGGGTTAGGGCTACTGTTATCATGACATTTAGAGTTAAGGTTAGGGTAATGGGTGGGGTTAGAACTATATTTAGAGCTATGTTTGTGTTAGGCTTATGTTTAGGGTAATGGATAGGTTACGGCTAGGGTTATAGTTAGGATTAGGGCTAGGGTTAGGGTTAGGGTTAGGTCTAGGGTTAGTGTTAGGGTTAGTTTTAGGGTAAGTGTTAGGGTTTGAGCTAAGTTTAGGGCTAGGGTGACAGTTAGGGTTAATGTCAGGTCTAGGTTTAGGATTAGGTTTAAGTTTAGGGCTAGGGTTAGCATTAGGATTAGGGTTATGTTTAGGGCAATGGATAGGATTAGAGCTAGAGTTAGGGCTAGGATTATGGTTAGGATTAAGTCTAGGGTTAAGTTATAGGGTTAGGCCAGTTTTAGGGTTAGGAATAGTTTTAGGGTAATGATTAGGGTTAGAGAAACGTTTAAAACGAGGTGTAGGGCTCAATTTAGGGCTAGGTTTTGTTTTAGGTTAGGGCTAAAATTAGGCCTAGGCTAATGTAAGAATAGAGTTATGATTAGGACTACTTTAAGGGTTACTGTTAGGGCTAGTTCTAATTTTAGGGTTAGGTATACTTTTAGGGTGATGTTAGAGCTAGGGTTAGTGTAAGGTCAGAGTCAGGCTCATGGTTAGTTTTAGGGTTAGGTTAGGACTGGAATTAGGGTTGATGTTAGGGCTAGGTGTAGGGTTAGGTTCTGGTTTAGGTTAAGGGTTAGGGTTAGGGCTATGGCTCAGTTTTGTTTTAGGGCTTGAACTAGATTAGGGCTACTTTTAGGATTAGTGTTAGTGTTAGGGCTAGTGATAGTGTGAGTTTTAGGCTTAGGGTTAAGGTTGGACTTAGAGTTATGGTTAGTTCTATGGTTAGGGCTAGGGCTAGTGTTAGGGCTAAGGTTGGGGCAAGTGTTAGGGTTATGGTAAGGAATAGGGTTATATCTAGGAATAGGGCTAGGGTGAGAGTTAGAATTAGTCTCATTGCTAGTGGTAGGGTTAGGGCTAAATTAGGGCTAGGATCAGGTCTAGGATTAGTGTAAGGGTTATGTCTAGAGTTAGAGTTAGGGTTAGATTTGGGGGACGGGATGGGGTTATAGCAAGGTTCAGAACTCGGGTGAGGGATAAAATTAGGCACAGGGCTAGAGTTAGGTTTTGGGTTAGGATCAAGGCTGGTTACAGGGCTAGGATGAGGGCTAGCGTTTGTGTTAGGGTTATGGCAAGAATTAGAGATAGGGCTAATATCAGGTCTAGGGTTATGGTTAGGAATAGTTTTGGGATAAGATTTCTGGCTAGGTTTAGTGTCAGAGTTAGGTTTAGGATGAGGTTCAAGTTGACAGCTAGGGGTATTATAATAGTCAGAGTTAGGTTTTGGGCTTGGGTTAGGTTGCGGTTTAGGGTTATGGCTCAAATTAGCATCAGGTTTGAGTTAGAGTTAGGATAATGGATAAGGTTAGGTTTAGGTTTCAGGTTAGGTTTAGGGTACTGGATCGGGTTAGGGTTAGGCCTAGGGTTAGCATTAGGTTTATGGTTATCATTAGGGTAATGGATAGGGTTAAAGCTAGGGTTAGGGCTAGGGTTATGTTTAGTGTTGGGGCTATATTTAGGGTTAGGGTTAGGGTTAAGGCTATGGTTAGGATTAGGGTATGTGTTAAGGTTTGAGCTAGTGTTAGTGCTAAGGATATGGTTAGGTTTAGTATTAGGTCTAGAATTCGGATTATGTTTATCATTTGGGTTAAGGTAATGGACAGGTTTAGATGTCGGGTTAGGAGGGTTAGGGTTAGGTTTATATTTAGGACTAGGGTTAGTGTTAACTTTAGCATAATTCTTAGGATTTGAGCTAGGGTTAGGACTATGGCAAGGTTTAGGTTTATGGTGAGGTCTAGGGTTAGGTTTACAGTTAGTTTTAGTGTAGGTTGAGGAATAGGGCTAAGGTTAGCGTGACGTTTATGGTTAGGGTCAGGGTAATTGATGGGTTTAGAGGTAAGGTGAAGTCTAGTTTTAAGTTTAGGATTAGGGCTAGTGTTAGGGTTAGGGTTACGGTTAGGCTTATCATTTTCTTATGGTTAGGTTAAGGGTAAGGCTCATAGATTGAGTGTTAGGGCTAGGTTGAGGCTTCAGGTTAGAATCAGGGATAGGAATAGAGTTAGGGTTAGGGTTACTGTTAGGGCTAGGTTTAGCATTAGGTTTAGTGTTATGATTAGGGCAAAGGTTAGAGTTAGAGCTAGAGTTTGGGCTATGGTTACAGTTAGGATTAGGGCTAGGATTGGGGTTAGGGTTTGGCTAGGGTTAGGATTAGGGTAATGACTAGGGTTTGAGCTAGTGTTAGTGATAGTGCTAAGTCGAGGATTAGGTTCAGCCTTAGGTCTAGGGACAATATTATGGTAGGTTTAGGGTTAGAGTTAAGTTTAGGGCTAGGGTTAACATTAGGGTTAGGATAAGGGTTAGGGTAATGGATATGGTTTGATGTAGGTTTACATTTAGGTTTAGGGTTAGATTTAGTTTTAAGATTAATGTTAAGGCTACGTTTAGGTTTATGGTACCGGTTAGGTTTTGAGCTAGGGTTAGGGCCATAGTGAGTGTTACTTTTAGGGTTAGGTCTATTAGTTTTCTGGTTAGGGTTAGGGTTACGTTTAGCATTAAGGAAAGGGTTATCAATACTCTTAGGTATAGGGTTAGGTAAGGTGTAGATTTTGAGCTAAGTTTAGGGCTAGGGTTAGGTTTAAGGTTAGGGCTAGGGTTAGGGTTTAGAGTTAGGTATACGTCTAAGTTTATATTGATGGTAGGGTTAGGCTTTGAGTAAAGTGTGAGACTAAGGCTAGGGTTAGTTTTAGGGTTAGGGTTAGGGCTAGGCTTAGCTTTGGGGTTATGCTTAGGGCTAGATTTAGGCCTAGAATTCACTCTAGGGTTTATGTTAGTTTAAGGCATAGAGTTAGAGCTATGGGTAATGTAAGAGCTAGGATTATGATTAGGGTTAGTTTTAGGGTTAGGGTTATGGCTATGTCTAGTGTTAGGATTAGGTCTTTGCTTAGGGTAAGGTTTAGAGATAGATTTAGTGTTAAAGGCAGGGTCAGTGTTCAGTTTAGAATCAGAGTTAAGTTTAAAGCCCGAATTGGGACTAGGTTTATGTCTAGGGGAGGGTTAGTCATTAAGTTAGGGGTTATTGTTAGGGCTAAGGCTAGGTTTTTGTGTAGGTCTAGAGCTGGAGTTAAGGATAGATTTAGGATTAGCTTTAGGCCTAGAGCTAGTGATAGGGTCTGGTTTAGGTATAAGTTTACTGGTAGGGCTAGTGTATGGTTTGGTCTAGCGTTAGAGTCTGGTTTAGACCTAGGTTGGTGTTATGGTCAGAATAAGGGGTCAGGGTTATGGTTAAGGTACGGGATAAAGTTCGAGATAGAATGAGGGCTAGTGTTAGGACTATTAATATGGCGAGAGTTTTCATTATCCTGAGGATTAGGAATATAGGTCTAGTGTTACCATTAGTGTTAGGGTTTTTCTTAGTTTTAGGGATAGGGTTAAACCTAGTGTTAGGGTGAGGGGTAGGGTAAGGTTTAGGGTTAAAGCTAGGTTTAGGGCTCCAATTAGGGCTAGTTTTTGTGTTAGTGTTAGGGCTAGTGTTAGGGCAACAGGTAAAGTAAGAATCAAGATTACAATTTAGGGTTAGCTTTAGAGTTAGGGTTAGGGGTAGTTCTAGTGTTAGTGTTCGATTTATGGTTAGGCTGATATTTATTATTTTTAATATATATTTTATTTTTTGGTTGCAGTTGGACACTATATCTTTATTTTTTTCTGTTTTTATTAGTTGTTCAAAACATTACAAAGTTCTTGACATATCATATTTCATACATTTGATTCAAGCAGATTATGAACTCCCATTTTTACCCTATATACATAATGCAGATTCACGTCGGTTACACATCCACTTTTTTACCAACTGCCATACTAGTGTATGTTGTATTCTGCTGCCTTTCCTAACCTCTACTATCCCCCCTCCCCTCCCCTTCCCTCCCTCCCATCCCCTCCCTTCCCGTCTTCTCTCCCTACCCCATCTACTGTAATTCACTTCTCTCTCTTGTTTTTCCCCTTTCCCCTCACTTCCTCTTATATGTAATTTTGTGTAACTATGAGGGTCTCCTTCCTTTACCATGCAATTTCCCTTCTCTCTCTCTTTCCTCCCCCCTTATCATCCCTGTTTAGTGGTGATCTTCTCATGCTCTTCCTCTCTATTCTGTTCTTAGTTGCTCTCCTTATATCAAAGAAGACATTTGGCATTTATTTTTTAGGGATTGGCTAGCTTCACTTAGCATAATCTGCTCTAGTGCCATCCATTTCCCTGCAAATTCCATGATTTTGTCATTTTTTAATGCAGAGTAATACTCCATTATGTATAAATGCCACATTTTTTTTTATCTATTCATCTATTGAAGGGCCAACTAGGTTGGTTCCACAGTCTAGCTATTGTGAATTGTGCTACTATGAACATTGTTGTAGCAGTGTCTCTATAGCATGCTCTTTTAAGGTCTTTAGGGAATAGT